>NC_056584.1:27962867-28022867 GCF_018340385.1 Cyprinus carpio | reverse complement strand
TAAAGGAATAATTCACCCAGAAATGAAAATGTGCTCATCCTCAGGTCATACATGATTAGGATGAGTTTGTTTCTTCATCAGGTTTGTAGAAATGTAGCATTGCATCAGTGTCTCAGCAATGGATGCTCTGCAGTGAATGGGTGCCGTCAGAATCCGTAGAAGAGAGTCCAAAGAGCTGATAAAAAACATGTCACAATAATCCACAAGTTAATCCACAGCACTCCAGTCCATCAGTGAACATCTGGAGAAGACAAAAGATGAATCCAAAACAAATCCAGCATTAAGATGTTTTTAAACTCAAATACATTATACTCTATAATCCATAATAACACTTCCTCCAGTGAAAAAGTGTTCTGGTGTGAATCAGGAGAGAAATCTGCACAGATCAAGCAGCGTTTTTAAAAAAGCTCTAAAACAGCGTTTAAACAGCTCTAAACAAATATGTGTCTGGATTTTGATGTGAGAGACAACAGGAGAGGCACTTTTTCACTGGAGGAAGCAAAGAACTTTTTATTTGGAAAACAGTGCATTTGAGGTCTATCATCTGAGAAAAGATCATTTTAAAGATTGAATAACATTGTCTCACGAGGGACAAAGCCCAGCAAGAATTTGCTGAGGTGCTTATGTTATGTTAATGATTCCATAACATAATAATTGGTCATGATTGTAAATCATAAAAAGACAAATGATAGGTTTTGTAAATCTATAATCTAATTTTATTATGCATGATTGAAAACAGTGTGAGGCTCCACATCGCCACGCCTCTTTAGGATAAATAATCATATCATGTGGAATTCTGAGCCAATGAAAAGTTTATTCGCAGGGAGGGACAGTTTTAAATCCTACTATGGCGAAGGAATGGCTTATGAATGTTAGAAACCTTTCTTGAGCGTCCTGCTTATTTATTATGCATGAATCAGCCATTCACCAGAGAGTGTTCAGTATTGGCCAGCCGACCAGCTCCCGTCCACTGTCGGGAAACGTCACGGTGCGTCATTAATATTCATAAGCCAGGCCTTCAGCGTAGTAGAGGAGGGGGAGCGCGTGTGACAGGACGCGCATCGATAGAAGTTACTTCATCCAGCAGCAGCAACCTGTTGACAGCGGTGCGCACTTACAGAACTCACGCAAACTTCTGTTTTCAGGCTCAAGTGCGCGCCGGAACGCGGAGACGCGCACCGAGGCAGAAGTTTTCTTCACTTTTGGGAATTAAGGTTAAAGAGGAGCGCTTGCAGTGAGGATGTAAACCTACATCTAAACCGGCGTGTAATGCAGAACCGGCTTTGAATCGGTAATGGGTGCTTCACTGATCATTAGCGACCGCCAGTCGTCTGTGCTCGATCTACCCTGAGATGATCGATAATTTGATCCCAGACTGGCTGGAAGTGACGTGACAGTATACAGATCGCGATGAAAGTGCTGCTCGTGCTGTGCGCGGCGCTCGCGGGCGCGCGGAGCAGCAGAGACTGTCCCGAGCTCATGGTTGTCATCTGTTGATGGGTGTCGGTGAGATTAGGGGAGATTTAATGGGTTTAGCGTGCGCGTGAAGGTTGTGTGTGATGATGCGGACCTGACGGAAACCATGCAGCCCAGCTCGTTACCGAACACGACGGTGTCTCTGTGAGTAACTCTTTACATGTTCATGTTACTGTATTCATTGCTAAATCAATGCGTGCTTATTGTTAACATTTAAGGCCCAGAGAAGTCATTCAAATTGTTAAAATCATTCAAATCTTCCTAGAAAAGTCATTGAAATTATTAAACACATTAAAAGTTAATTTTAGTATATTAAATCGACTATAAATTGCTTGTTGTGATTAATGCAGTAATCATGGCTGCATGGAAAATTGTTTTTATTATTTTATTATCATTTCTCATTGCCTTAATTGCTTGTTGTGACTAATGCATATATATATATATAGATATATATATATATATATATATATTAGAATTGTAGACTTTATGTCTTTATGTAATGAGGACACACTCTCTTGCTGTCAGCAACTGATTTAATCAAAATTGATCTGGTTGGTGATATTTTACTGTCAGAAGCTATTTGTATTGCGCAATCATGCATTGTTTTTTGCACCATCATGTTATTTTGCTCATCAGTATTCAGTATGTCTCAGAGCACAAATCAGAGATGAATCACTGAGATACTGCAGATTTATTTTTACATTTACATTTATTCATTAAGCAAAAGCTTTTATCCGTGTTCAAGTGATTAATCCAAGGAATAAAGTCATGCAAGAAAATTTACAGTATTGGAGAGATTAATGATTTGTTTTTAGTCATGCAAGAAAATTTACAGTATTGGAATAGTGCAGTCTTAATAAATAAGATAGTTAATAAATAAAGTTGTTTGTTAAGTTTGGGTTTATATAGGTTTTTTTGTTTTTGGGGTTGTATATTGTGTTTATCAGTTTTGGATTTTATTTGTTTTAATGTTTTTAGTAATAGTTGTGAAATATACTGAGTTTAAACAGCTTTTTTTTATGTGAAATCTTCTGTTTAAACTTGTAATGTATTCTGTGATGTGCAGCTGTATTTTCAGCATCATTACTCCAGTCTTCAGTGTCACATGATCTTCAGAAATCATTCTAATATGATGATTTGCTGCTCAACAAACATTTCTGATTATTATCAATGTTGAAAACAGTTGTGCGGCACAATATTTTTATTTATTTATTTATTTATTTTTGGAACCTGTGATACTTTTTTCTGGATTTTTTGATCAATAAAAAGTTCAAAAGAACAACATCTTTCTAACAATACAAGTCTGTACTATCACTTTTTATCAATTTATCACACCCTTGCTAAAAAAAAAAAAAAAAAACGATATAATGCAGTATTTTACAATATTACTGTTTTTCTGTATTTTTGATCAAATAAATGCAGCTTTGATGAGTGTAAGAAAGTTCTTTAAAAAACTTTCTGACCGGCAGTGCATATAAAATTATATAAAGGTGATTTATATTTATTTTTTCTCTTTGTTTTTTTTTTTTATTCTTATTTTTCTGATTTTATAATTTTTTTTTTTTATATTTTTTTTCTGACAGTTATTGGTTATTTTAGATTGTGAAAAAAGAAGTTTTCAATTGCAACTCAAGAAAGTACAGACTGTGAAAAAAAAGAAGATGAAATTAAATATCTGGGGAACCTCTAAAGAAGCAAAGTTTTCGTGGATGTTAAAGGTTCTTCATGAAACCATCAATGGCAATAAAGTACTTTTATTCGCATGATCTTGATAAGAAGAAGGTTCTTGGCAGAACCAATACAGCATCTATTTCTGAGCTCATCACTGAGAACGAGGAGAGTGATTGTGATTTATGGGGAATCTAGTTCTCCGTCTGTGAAAACTCCTAATGCATTTTTAATTGTGCAAACTGTTTTTCTCTGGTGTACCTGTGTTTGCAGCGAGGGCTTGTATTACGCATTACTTTAACACATGTGAGTCTTGTTTTAATTAACTCTAATGGTTTTACTGATTGGGAAGCTGCCTGCTGGAATGAAGTGCTTTGTTTCTGTAAATAATGAAACATGTTGCTGGAGGGAAGTTCTCAGTGCTCTTGTAGAGTTTCTTCAGAAGCTTGTCTTTTAGTTCTCAAATGCACTTCACTGCATTTCTTTCTCTTAATCGTTTTGATTTTATCCTACAAGTTTGTTCTTAAATGCTTGAAGTGAGCGTCTGCTAAATGCATAAATGCAAATGTAAAGAAAAGCACATCCAGTGCTTCTCATATTTTTCACTAGTGTTTAAAAGCATCCCATGATGCACCTCATGAGTCTTCAGAGCAGGAAGAGCTGGAATCTAGACAAAGAAGAAGCTCAAATATTAGAGAATTCAGTTTTGATCACTGCATTATTCCCAGACCTCCAGTATTGTTAATTCAGAGTTTCATCACTGTATGTAATTCTACTCAGAATAGAGTGCAGCAGGGATGATGTATTTTTTTGTAGGTCATAACCTGGAAACGAGTTGTATTTTAGCATTTCTGATCGTATTGTCCTGAAGTCAGTGTTTTTTTTTTTTTTTTTTTTTTTTGTTTTTGTTTGATATTTTTTTTTTTAATATGTTTTTTTTTTTCTCTCAAATTCCGATTTTTTTTCCCAAATTTTTTTCATTTTAATATTCTGTACTCTATTTTAATTGTTAAATTAAATTTTACCAACCAAAAAGCATGTCTAATTAGTTGAAATCATGGAACATATGCGATTTAATTAAAATTCAGCAATTTAATTACATTTTTATTTATTAATTTATTAATAATAATTATGATTGATCAATTGAAATTTATTTATATTTGTGAATTTATTTTTAATTTTTAGAAAAAATATCGCAAAATTCTTTTTAATTTTTTTTTTTCCAAATTCTGTTGAATGGTTTAGTAAAATTTAATAATCCCAAAGAATTTCTAATAATTGTATCTATCTATAATCTATCTTCTATCTATCTATCTATCTATCTATCTATCTATATTATATATATATAGATCTATATATATCTATATTATATATTATATATATATATATATATATATGAAAGCATTAATTTATCTTCTAATCAAATAAAAATTAAACAAACCCTTTCTTTTTTTGGGCAAACAAAGTACTGCACAACAGAGGTTTACTGTTAAAACATGGAAGAACAATAATGTGATTAGTCCTTAAAAGAAAAGTTTTTATAATTATATTATTAGTAGTAGTGGTAGTACATTAAGAGTATTATTTTTTCTGTAGGTTTATTAGTATGTTTTTTCAGTTTCTCTGTGCATATACATGTATTCAGTGACAAAAAAATACTAAAATTTACCAAAAAAATATTACAAATACTGCAGAAAATATCTGCAAATAATCTACTGGAACTTACAGGTCGGTCTACAAAAATACGGCGTCACACGTGTCCAGACTCTTGAGGGATTCAGCTGCCGTTCATCTTCTGAACTCAGATTCTGGTTTGTCAGGAAGTCTTTTTCCTGCTCTAGGAAGCGTGGCATTCGTGATTCTGCGCTGACTTCCCTCGCCTGACTTTTGTTTCTGAGTTGAGGATAAATAAATGGGCAGCAGCACTCACTTACGCCTTCATTTATAAATCCATTTAGTTCATTAGAAAATTAAACCTCTTTTATGTGAATCGATTTGGAATGTTTACCGGGGAAAGTCTCTTTTATTTCGTCTTTAGGGTTTTAGGTTTTCTGTATTTCTAAATTGATTTCAAACGTATGCATCTTATCTTTATAGGGTTGTTCACGCCAAACATGGTGACTATATTAGCGTCCACACTAATGCACAATACAATCGCTCTGCAACAAACCTGGAAGAGGAAGGTTTTCAGTGAAAAAAATAAATTAATTAAAAATGTAGAATCATTTCATGAAAACAACAAAAAAATCTCTGCATGCATTTTTGCAAACATTATAAACATTAGCTTTACTTTACTGCAAAGGTTTTTGCAGTTTGAATATCCAGGTGAATTTTGCTTTATTTTTTTGATTTTTTTTTATGATATTGTTTTTTGATCTTTTTTCTTGATTTTTTTTCTTGTAATTAAGACAAATCCCAAACCCTAATTTTAACTCAAATTACACTGCCAGTCAAAAGTTAAACATTAGTAAAAAAAATTTAAAGAAATCATTACTATTTTTTAATCTTTTGCTATTTTTAATCTTTTTTGACAAAAGTTTGTTATTTAAAAATTTTTAGAAATTTTTAATATTTTTTAATCTTTTGCTATTTTTAATCTTTTTTGACAAAAGTTTGTATGATTCAATGATTCATATTCAGTTCCTGTGTTTCAGAGTCAGTTCGTATGATTCAGTGACTCAGAGTCAGTTAGTTTGTATGATTCAAAGTTCATATGATTCAATGATTCTGAGTCAGTTTGGTATGATTCCAGTGTGATTCAGAGTCAGTTCCTGTGTTTCAGAGTCAGTTCGTATGATTCAGTGACTCAGAGTCAGTTTGTATGAGTCAGTGATTCAGAGTCAATTCCTGTGTTTCAGAGTCAGTTCGTGTGAGTCAGTGATTCAGAGTCAGTCCTTATAGTCAGGAGTCTCTGAGACAGAATGGCGTGTAGTTTTCTGAGTTCACCGCTCATATTACTCTGAGAGACATGAATTGAGGAATGATTTAAAAAAAACTAAATATATTAGAAAATACTTTTGATCACTTTTGTCTTTTTAATGTATTTGAAAAGTCTCTTCTGCTCATCAAGGCTGCAATTATTTGATTAAATATACAGTAAAAATTGTGAAATATTATTATAATTTAAAATAGCTGTTTTCTATGTGAATATATATATTAAATTGTAATATATCTGATTGATATCAGTTGTCCTGCCTTATATTTTTGTGGAAAACGTGATACATTACCATTAATAATTAAGCAGCAAATCATCATATTAGAATGATTTCTGAAGATCATGTGACACTGAAGACTGGAGTAATGATGCTGAAAATACAGCTGCGCATCACAGAAATAAATTACAGTTTAACAGAGATTCACATAGAAAACATTTATTTTAAATTGTAATAATATATCACAATTTTTACTGTATTTTTGATCCAATAAATGCAGCCCTGATGAGCAGAAGAGGCTTCTCTCAGAAACATTTAAAAAATCTTCATTCTTTAAAAAAAAAAGTTCCTGACATTACATAAAACACGATTTCATAAGACTTCAGAAGTAATTTATGATAATTTTAATGCTTTCGTTGGTAATTTGTTTGGTGCTTAACAGCATCTGTCCTCTTTTACTGTCCTTCTATAGAAAAGAACAGCATGAACATTTTACTAAACATTTTTATGTGTGTTTCGCAGAAGAAATAAAGGGATAAACTGCAGTGATGTGTCCAGCAAGGCGTCCGGCTCGGTTCTGGTGTTTTTGTGAAATATTCCATCAGTGCATCACTGCGGTTTTCGCTGAACTCAGCGCTGCTTCTTCATGAATATTTCACATCTGCTCTCTCGATGCTCTGTGTGTAGTTTGGGTGAGAGTCATTGAAGGACATCCGTCAAACACGCTGAGATGTGAAATGACAGTCTGAAAACCTGCAGGGCAGCGGAGTAACTGATGGAAATAACCGCATGATGAGGTGAAAACACCTAAAACACACTAGCGCTGGGTTGGAGTTTAGCGTAAGCTCTGATATGAAGAAGCAAGAGGTCGGTTATGTTTCCTCTGGATCTGCTCTTCTTCCCAGAAATCAGTGCAGATTTCCTCTTATTAGATGACGATGATGACACAGTTCTGATGAAATCTGAGTGTAATACAGTGTAACGTTGATCATTTACTCACAATCATGCTGTTACAAAGTGTAAGAACCATATTTTTAGGAAATATAAAAATCTAGTGCACATATATTAACGTTCAAAAGTTTAGGGTTGGTAAGATTTAGTTTAGGGTTTTTTTTTTTTAAATAAGTAATATTTTTTTTTTTTGTATTTATATTATTATAATTTGAGTTTATATTGTTAAATAATTAATTAAAATTTAAAAACAGCTGTTTTCTATGTTGAATCTCTGTTAATAGCGTGTAATTTATTTCTGTGATGCGCAGCTGTATTTTCAGCATCATTACTTCACAGTCTTCAGGTGTCACATGAGCTCTATAGAATCATTCTAAGATGATGATCATTACATCAGATGTTGGAAACAGTTCCTGCGAGAAGAGTATTTTTTTCAGACAACATGTGACTACTTTTTAAGGATACGTTGATGAATAAAAAGTAAAAAAAAAAAAAAAAAAGGGCGAAACTAGGTTTTTAAAATATAAATAATTGTAATAACAATATAAGCTACTGGTCCAGTAATTTGGGTCAGTATTTATAATTTTTTTCTTTCTTTTTTTCAAATAAAATCAATACTTTTATTCAGCAAGGAAATTGTTGTTAAATTGATTAAACAATAGTAAAGAAAATTATTAGACATATATATTATTGCGAATCCTTTTTTATTTTGACTAAATGCGAGTTCTTTTTTAACCTGTCATGCATCAACTATATTAGTTCAAGGCAGACATGTTTTCAACAATCAGATAATAATATGAGGAATACTTCGAACTGATTTCCTAATTGATCAATGTTTAGACTGGATGTTACAATTGTCACACTGGGAAGGCTGGAGAAATGATGCTGAAAATTCAGCTTTGCAGATTCCAGGACATGACATAATTTTTTTTTTTAAGTACATTTACAAATAGAAAACATATTATTTTACGTTGTAATAATATTTCACAATATTACTGTTTTTTCTGTATTTTTGATCAAATCAATTGCAGGTTGCTGGATGAGCAGAAAGAGATATTCAAAAACATTAAAATATAATGTTTCCATATATAATAAATATTTTATATATGCTAACTATGAATGTATATATATTATATATATATAGATATATATATATATATATATTTAAGAAAACAATATATATAATATTTTACATTATAAATGCATGTTGATTTAGGAATGTTTAGATATTTGTACTGGAAAACAAGACAAAAATACTTAATAAGAACATCAGTTTTGCAGTATAAATGTCTTTACTGTCACTTTTTATCAGTTTAATGTATCTTTGCTGAATTTTTTTTTTTATTTCTTTATGTCAGTTTTTATGTGTTTATTTTTTTTTTGTTGATTTTTTTTTTTTATTTCTTTCTGTCCAAATTGATTTATATTTTTTTTTATTTCTTTCTGTCCAAAAAAAATTAAAAAAATAATTTAAATAAATAAAGTTTTAATTATAGACATTTGAATTTTTTTTATTTCTTTTTTTTTCAATTTTTAATTTTTTTTTTGTAATTTGAATTTGAATGGTTTGGTGATGTGGACTGCTCCTTTAAAGCTTTTCAGAATGTATCACGTTGTTATTTTGTTATCTTGAAGAGGCTGTTGTTGATTGTTTTATCGCAGCGTTTGTGGTCCGTCATGTAAAAGTTTTGCTGGTCATGCCTCAGATGGAGCAACAAATGAATTGTACTCTGATTCTCTGCGTCTCATGCGCTAATGAATCCGTCTGTGCTCTGCAGAAGAATGTGTCTGAGTGCGTTTGGAGTCTCGACTGCCTAAAAATGTGAAGAAAGGAAAACAGTGAGTCTGCCAAGAAAACATTAGCGGTGCGTCGTCTCTGCCTCCCTCTCACCGGCCGCTAAACGCTGGGTTATTTAAAGTGTCCCTCAGCTTTCCAAAATATCATAAAACAGCTTCTGTCTGCGCGTCTGATCTCTTGAGCATGCTGAACGTGTGTTAACTCCACATGACCCGCCTGAAGGCCCCTGAAGGGCCGTGGAGCTGAGAGCGTGTTGAGATGATTCTGTAGCAGCGACCCGCTTCATCTGAGAAGTGAACAGTGAGGGATTTGCTCAGAATGAACAGATTGCTGCATCGGTGTTGTTTTAGCACCCGATTCACTAATAGAATTATGCAATTAAACTCTAAAGTGAGCGACACAATTGAATTGACAGAATGAGCAGTTTAATAAACAGCAATAGGTAAGGGTTTCAGAGCATATAATGCATTCTGGGAAATGAAGTGAAAATAAAATAAGTTATATAAAAGTTATATTTAGTTGTTTATAAATATTGCATCCTTGTGGTTGCATATTATAAAGCTATAAACAGCAATATAGTAATATATATATATAATATAATATATATATATATATATAATATAATATGTAACAAAATAAATATATAATAAAAAATTGTAACAATACACTGTAAATAGTTTGTGGTCAATCATTTTTTTTATTATTAAAAAAATAATAATAATACTTTTATTAGTGATGGATGTGTACTTGTTTTTTTACAAAAGGTTTCTATTTTGAATATATGCTGTTCTTTTTTTAACTTTTTATTCATCAAAGAATCCTGATAAAAGTATCACAGGCTCCGAAAAATAAAAATATTAAGCAGCAAAACTGTTTCCAGCTCTGATAATAAATCAGCATATTAGAATGATTTCTGAAGATCACGTGACACTGAAGACTGGAGTAATGATGCTGAAAATTCAGCTTTGATCACAGAAATAAATTACAGTTATCAAATATTCACATAGAAAAAAGATATTTTAATTGCAATAATATTTCACAATTTTTACTGTATTTTTTATCAAATAAATGCAGCCCTGGTGAGCAGAAGAGACTGATCCCAAACTTTTGTATTTTATAATACATTTAGTAAGTGTGGTTAATATACATTTTTATTAAAAATACTGTTTAAATAAACTGTTTTTGTTAAAATTTTTAATTTTTTTTGTTTGAATTTTTCAATTTTAATTAAATTTAAATTTATTGTTACTTAATTTTAATTGAATTGAAATTAGGTTCTGATTTAGTAAATTATGATGTTTTGAATTGTTTTTTTAGATATTTCATTGAATTCTCAATGACACACACCACAACATTCTGTAATGAGCTCCATTTGCATAGAAATCAGCATGTTTGCATAGAAATACTGACTGAATCTGTGTGGAGCTGCACTGAGCATGCTTTAGCTGGACTGTGGGTGGTTTGTTTGTTTCTGTGCTGAAATACACTGGTATGCACTGTAGTTCTACTTTAAATGATTACCCTGCGCTGTGACTTTTATATAGTACTTTAAAGCATCTCCTGGTCCTGCTGTAGTCTGTGTCTGAATCCTGTGGATCTGTGTGGGTCTTTAATGTTTTTGCATTCATGCTGCTTTTGATTTCAGACCGGTTTTGGTGTAATTGTGGCGTGTAGCCGCCCGTCTTCCGTCAGGACTCTTCTAACACACGCTTGCGCTCCAGAGCTAAATCTGCTTCGTGTCCAAGGTCAATGGTAGTTGATATGAAATATGTTATTATGGTTAGCTGTTGCTAGTAACCTGATATTATAGAAAAACAATGGTGGTGCTGCGGTTTTTGGGGTGTGGGTTTTAGAAATCACTGCGCCGTCCGCTCGGGATGTTTGTAATACTTGAGATTGTGATCTGTGATTGGTGACTGTGGACCGCCGTAATTCAGCATATTTTTATTCTCTAGCTCTTGTAATAATAGAGCGGTGTAGGACAGTTTCAGATCGCCGGCGGGAGTGTCGACTTAATACTGTGAATGTGAATGATGTTAAAAAAAATCACTCTCTGCCTTCACAGTGAAAGACTAATTCATTGCTAATTGAATTTTAGACTGAATTTTCTGCCTACAGATTCTTTAGAAACAGTTAAATCAAATTACATTTATTTGTAAAGAGCTTTTCACAATGTGCATTGTTTCAGAATAGCTTTACAGAAAGTCACACTGTTATGTGTGGAAGCTTGTTTCAGACACGGAATAAAAACACAAAAAAAAGGTAATTGCAACTTTTTATCTCACAATTCAGACTTTTTGATTTGTTTAAGAATAGCTTTACAGTTCAGACTTTTTCTCAGAGTTGTTAGTTATATTTTGTTTATATTTTTGAGTTATGTTACTATTATTTTCTATTATTTGTTTTTATATGTCAATTCTAAGTTTATAATTCGCAATTCTAAGTTTATATCTCACAATTCTATTTTTTTATTTTTCAATTCTAAGTTTAAATCTCACAATTCTAAATTTTTTTTTTCATTTCTAAAGTTTATAACCACTTTCTAATTTTATATCTCAGTTTCGAATTAAATCTTGCAATTCTAAGTTCATACAACTCACAATTCTAAGCTTATATCTCACAATTCTGTTTATATCTCACTATTCTGAATTTAAATCTTGCAATTCACAATTCTAAGTTTATATCTCACAATTCTGTTTATATCTCACTATTCTGAATTTAAATCTCAATTTCATTATTTCCTTTTTTTATTTTTCAAGATTACACTAAGTTTGTATCTCACAATTACTAAATCTTTCTTTTTCAATTTCTAAGTTTTAATCTCACAATTCTAATTTTATTATCACTATTCTGAATTTAAATCTTGACAAGTTTAGTTATAACTCACAATTCGAAGTTATATCTCACAATTTCTGAATTCAGTCTTGCATTCTAAGTTTAAATCTTTCTAATTTTATATCTCACAATTCTAAAATTCATTCTTGCAATTCTAAATTCAATCTCACAATTCTAATTTTTTATTTTTCTTTTTCTGAATTTGTATCTTCACAATTCTAAATTTAATTCTCGCAATTCTAAATTTATATCTCACAATTCTATTTTTTTTATTTTTCAATTCTAAGTTTTAGAATCTCACTCGCTCAATTCTAAGTTTAAATCTAGCAATTCTAAGTTTATAACTCACAATTCTAAATTTTTATTTTTCAATTCTAAGTTTATATCTAACAATTCTAAGTTTAAATCTCACAATTCTAAATTTTTATTTTTCAATACTAAGTTTATATCTCAATTCTAAATTTTTATTTTTCAATTCTAAGTTTATATCTCTCAATTCTAAATTCATACGTCTGTTTATATCTGTTTATATTTTTCAATTCTATGTTTAAATCTCACAATTCTAAATTTTTTATCTTTACAATTCTAAGTTTAAAATCTCACAATTCTAAGTTTTATATCTCACAATTCAAAATTGTTATTTTTCAGGTTCTAAGATTATATCTCATGTTTAAATGTTTTTTTATATCTATTATTTGTTTGTTTTTAGCTATTATAAGTTTATATCTCACAATTAGTTATTTTTTTTCAGTTCAGTTAAGATTATATCTACAAGTTTCGAAGTTTATATCTTACACATCTAAGTTTAAATCTCTTACAATTCTAAGTTTTAAAATCTCACAATTCTAATTTTATATCTCACAATTCTAAAGTTTATATCTTTACAATTCTAAGTTTAAATCTCACAATTCTAAGTTTATATCTTATCAATCTAAGTTTAAATCTCACAATTCTAAGTTTATATCTCACAATTCTATGTTATATCTCACAATTCAAAAATTTGTATTTTTCAGTTCTAGATATATCTCACAATTCCTAAGTTTTATTAACTCAGAATTCTAAGTATTAAATCTGCACAATTCTATTTATTTTATTTATTTATTTATTGCACAAGTCATACATAACTTATTCATTCATTCATTCATTACGTACAATGAACGAACAGGACAGGAAGAAGAAATCTTAGATACCTGTCGCTTATTTTGTGCACATCAAAAACAAAAAAAAACAAACAAAAAAAAAAACGGACAATTCTATCTCACAATTCTAAGTTTGTAACTCGCCAATTCTAAGTTTAAATCTTCACAATTCTAAAGTTTATTATCTCAATTTAAGTTTATACTTACAATTCTAAGTTTAAATCTCACAATTTAAGTTTTATTACTCACAATTCGTAAGTTTACATCTCGCAATTCTAAGTTTATATCTCACAATTCTAGTTTATATCTTACTAATTCTAGTTTAAATCATCACATTCTTTTAAGTTTATATCTCAAATTCTACAGTTTATAACACAATTCTTAAGTTTATAACTCACAAGTCTAAATTTTTAATTTTTCATTCTGTTTATTATCACAATTCCTGAAGTTTAAAATCTTTTTTCAATTCTAAGTTTATAACACAATTATAAGTTTATATCTCACAATTCTAAATTTTTATTACTCAGAATTATGAGAAAAAAAGACAGAATAGTAAGATATAAACTAATAAAGATATAAACCAAATTACCTGTTTTTTATGCTTATTTTATTTAGTTATTAGATTATTATTATTTTTTTTTTTTTGGAAAACAAAGCTTCCACAGTTACAGTATAAGTCATAAAATTAGCACTGTAAAACATGTATTTAATTTTAATAAATGTTTTAATGCATGAATTCAACATGCACAATGAAGTTGTTTTACCATTGTTTAGTCAAGTTATGATTCCTAGTCAAGTTACTGTATGTGTCAAAATATTTGAATAAAGTTATGTTAAGTTTTTGTTTAATTTTAAGTTTCATTCAACATGTATGAATTGTTAGTAGATCTGTCAAATGCATCAACATTAGTAACTTAGAAAGCATATGTTTGCAATATGTATGAATGTGTGTGTGTGTGTGTGTGTGTGTGTGTGTGTGTGTGTGTGTGTGTGTGTATACTCATAACCTTTAGCTGCTGGATTAAATCATTCTCAATGACACAGACCATTTGCTATATTTGTTGTGTCCCCCTTTCTCTCTCTCTGCTTATCCTTGGAGAACATAATTGATATTGTAAATAGAAATTTGGAAGGACGCTGGAGTTTCGGCATGCACTGTTTACATAATGTACAATTATGTTTTGCCTGCCGTTTCCTGGATGTTAGTCAGAGGCCTGAAACAGGCGTGTGGGAAGCAAAACAACACGTTTAACACGTTTAACAAAAAACAAAAAAAACACGCTCACAACACGCTCAAAAAATGAAATCACTGTTCTTGATGTTGTTGACGCAGTAAGTGTCGGAGGAATAATGCACTCGCATCTAAAGCAGATAGAGTTTCAAAGCACTTTATAAATGGTTTTGTTAAAAAATATTATATTTCAGATGTCTCATTGTGACAGCTTTCACACACGATAGAAAAATTATACTTTAATAAGTCATCTTCTGAAAATGATCAGCGCAAGTTGTGACATTCTTCTCACATGACCTCATTTTTCTGGACTAATGTCAGAGCTGCTGCAAGTGTTTTAATTAGTAATATGCTAATTCATTGATTAACCGATAGGTCAGTATATGTGCATGCGTTTCAAATCTGAAGCCAATTAAAATATCAGAAAATGAAATGTGAAAAATGAAATGTTTTGTTAATAATGTAATATAATATTTATATTATTAATACTAATATTATATTTGTATTATAGTTTTTGTTATTATATTTGTTATAGTTGGTTTATTATTATGTTATTGTTTTATTACTGAAGCCAATTAAAATAGTGGTAAATAAAAGTAATAAAAAAGCAAATAAAAAAAACATTTTAAAAAGCAAAAAAGATACATAAATAAATGTTAAACATTATATAGCATAATTTGTTTTATTTTGTTTTTTTTTTTTTTACTATTAATTATTTATTTTTTTATTTTAAGCATAAATTAGTAAGGGTTTATGCTTTTTTTTTTTCGTTACTGGAAAACAAAACTAATGTTTTTTATAAATTAGTAAGGGTTTATGCTCTTTTTTTTCATTACTGGAAAACAAAAATAATGTTTTTTGCATCTGTTTATGCTCTTTTTTTTCATTACTGGAAAACAAAAATAATGTTTTTTGCATCACTCTTTCTCTTTAGTTTCAGTGATGGTCTAGTATAGTTTTTTAGTCGTTTTAATTGTAATTTTAAATTTTAGTAATTTAAAGTGTTTTTTTTTTGTCATTTTTATTAGTTCTTTTAAATAGTTTTTATTAATATTTTTTTGTAGGTTTTAGTTTATTTAGTTTTGGTTATTTTAGTACTTTGAGTTAAACTAAGCGAAAATGTTGCCTTGGCAACTAGCTGATTATTTATCTATTGTTTGTTTGTCTTTTTTATGATTTTGGTTTTAACTTAATAACCCTGATGTGATTATTCCTACAGTGCCTGTGTACAGCTGGGGGTTTGTCTTTGATTATTATTTATAATTATTTTGTAATGCTATTCACATTCATACATGATCACAGTTAGAGATGCATGACCTTCATTGTGTGTTTGTGTGTGTGTGTGTGTGTGTGTGTGTGTGTGTGTGTGTATGTGTGTGTGAATGACACAAGGGTCTCCTCATGCATGTAAAGCAGATCTGATCTAATGTCATGTTTGCTGGATTATCAATCACAAACAGGGCATTATACCAGATCTGCTTTACATGCACGATGCACATGCACAGGTAGACATCATATTTGTAGTGTGAGCGTGCATTTGTGTATTGATCGTAACGTTTGAACAGTTTATGATAAGAGCTTTTGCATTGCTTTATTTCTGTTGTGGTTCAGATCAGAAACTCAGTGTTTGCTCAATGCATTTCAAAGGTGCATGCGTGTATTCTTGCATTATTGTGACCTGATGAGTCTCTCTTCTGTGTGTCTGTATCTCAAACCTGAGTGTGTTTATTCCAGAGGAACTATATATATGTGAACATGAATTTGAGATTCATACTCTAGAAAGATATGGCTGGTGAATGTCTGGAAATAGTGAATAAATGGCTTAAATTTACAGGAAAAATCTTCTGTAATGATGCACTTGTTCAGTACACGATCTCACAATACATTACAATCACAATACTTTAAATAAAACCAAAATACTTTTAAATTACTACTTCTAAGCAGGATTAATATAGTTAACTACAACTAAGACCACAAAAACATCATCATCATTACTTGAAATATAATAAATGCAAGCTAAAATAAAATATAATAAGAAAATTAAAAAGTCAGATAGTTGAAGGCAACATTTCTCTTTTCATTTAGTGTAAGTAAAAACTAAAATAATAAACTCAATACAAAAATAATTAAACTGTAAAAAAATAAAAACTATAAAGATGTATTAAAAAAAAAGAGCTTCCAGGTTTACCATATTTACTGTATGTGCATTGTTATTTTAGTTTCATTGAGATATTATTATAGTTTTTGTTAATATTTTGCTATAGATTTGATTTTATATTATCTGGTTTCATGTTAATTTTACTTAGTTTTAGGCATTTTGTTGTGTGTTTTTGTCATTTTTATTAGTTGCTTTTTTTTTTTTTTTTTGTTTTGTTTTTGTAATTTTTTTTGCAAATTTTTATTTCAGTTTTAGTTATTTTAGTACATCAAATTAAACTAAATGAAAATTAGATATGTTACCATGGAAACTAAGTGAAATAAATTAAGTTTATGTTTTTTATATTTTATTTTGTGAAATTTTAACTAAAATTAAATTAAAAACAAAAGGTATATATTTTTGAAAATGATTTTTTTTTTTTTGTTTCTAGTTTTAGTTAACTATAATAACACTGATGCTGACCAATGTTTATATGTGAATAAAAGCCTAAATTAAATATGTCCGAAAATCATTTTTGGGTGAACTATACACACAAAACACATTGTTGTGATCCATGATTCATATTGTAGCATTTTTATATTACAATATATTGTTAGACCCCTATTAATCTTATTTTAAGTAAGTAAGTAAGTAAATAAATAAATACCTTTAACGCTATATTATTTTATATATTTTATTTTTTCTTTCTCCACCATTAGTTATGGCCAAGAACGGTCAGAATTAATTTTTTCATAACCATTTTCCACTTTATTTCAGACACTTGCATTTAAACTTTTCTAAAACGTCTAACTAAATTTAATTTCTCATTGTGTTCCTATAGCAAAAGCTATAATCAAATAATAAATAATTAAATGTCCACCTTCAATACAGTGCGAGTTGCTTTGAATAAAAGTTTCTGCAAATGCATAAATGTAAATATAAAGCCTTAATGAACCTTCAAGGAGTCAATTTCCAGAGAAAGTGTTGCTGGAGAAGTTTTGTTTTCTCCATTCTGAGCACTAACAGATTTACACTCCTATAACTCTGCTGCTGGCTGTAAAGATGAGGGTTTGTGTGTAAATCCTCTTGCTCTGTATTTACGGCTTGTGTTTTTGTGTCTCCTCAGGATCCTGAGCAACAATAAGATCTCGGCGCTGAAGAATAACTCTTTCCTCGGCCTGCGAGCTCTGGAGAGACTGTGAGTGCATCACCATTTCCATCTGATTGTAGTGCAGAGATGATATAACGGGGAGAATTGGCTGCCATCATGTAGAAACCATACATACTGTACACACATTTATGAAACGAGGCCCATCCATCAGCAGAAATATGTTTTTCCATATCTGATTATCGGGTGTTCAGGTCTGTGTTTCTGCAAACATACAGTACAGGTCAAAAGTTTGGAAACATTACTATTTTTAATGTTTTTGAAAGAAGTGTCTTCTGCTCATCAAGCCTGCATTTATTTGATCAAAAATACAGAAAAAAACAGTAATATTGTGAAATATTATTACAACTTAAAATAATAGTTTTTCTATTTGAATATACTTTAAAAAAATAATTTATTCCTGTGATGCAAAGCTGAATTTTCAGCATCATTACTCCAGCCTTCAGTGTCACATGTAACATCCAGTCTATCACATGATCATTTAGAAATCATTCTAATATTCTGATTTATTATGAGTGTTGGAAACAGTTCTGCTGTCTAATATATTTGATGAATAAAAGGTTAAAAAGAACTGCATTTATTCAAAAAAAAAAAAAATTTTAATAATATATATTCTAATAATATATTTTTCTTTACTATCACTTTTTTATCAATTTAACAAACACATCCTTGCTGAATAAAAGTATTGATTTTATTTAAAAAAAAGAAAGAAAAAAAAATTATTGACCCCAAGTTACTGACCAGTAGTGTATATTGTTATTACAAAATATTTATATTTTAAAAACATAGCTTCTTAGGGAAGATTTTTTTTTTTTTTTTATTCATCAAAGTATCCTAAAAAAGTATCACATGTTCTGAAAAAAAATATTAAGCAGCAGAACTGTTTCCGACTTTGATAATGAATCATCATATTAGAATGATATTCTAAAGGATCATGTGATAATGATCCTAAAAATTCAGCTTTGCATCACAGAAATAAATGATAATTTAAAGTATAATAAATTTAAAAACAATTAATTTTAAATTGTAATAATGTATCACAATATTACATTTTACATTTTTTTACTGTTTTTTCTGTATTTTTGATCAAATAAATGCAGGCTTGATGAGCAGAAGAAACTTCTTTCCAAAAACATTAAAAATAGTAATGTTTCCAAACTTTTGACCTGTACTGTACATCAGTATTATCCAGATCTGGACAAAAAAATAAAGAAATAAATAATACATTTTGATGCTGTTGACTTTATTTAAATAATTCATTTTGATTTAACACCGTTGTATCAGGTTTCTCGGTTGCATCATGTTAAACTGACTTTGGCTTAACTCAGTGTTTTTATTTTGATAGAACATGTTTCAATAAAGTATCCCAAAATAAGTTTTACACTTCCCAGCATGCTTTGCACAGGGTTGGAAAGGGGGAGAGAAAGTGTTGAAATAAAGTGTTATTTTATGCATTTTTGTGAGGAAACAGGAAGACTTGTTTATGTCTAATGTTCTATTATGTTGGCATTTTAAGCCTATAAAGAGACATTAAAAAATAAATAAATGAATGAATAAATAAATAAATAAATAATCTTATAATAATACAAATTTGTGATTTCTTTTTATTTTTTAAACTTGAATTTTATTTTTGATTTGTATGTTTGTATTCCTCAGGATGGTTTGGTAATGCATACTACAACATTTTAGCTGCATTTTAAAAACATTTTATTCTCTCATAACTTACAGTAAATTTGTTGCAATATTTTTGTTAAACAATAATTATAATGTCTATTTATGAATATATTATCATATTTGATACACACATTTCTAGGGCCTATAAATTATCAACATGATTATAATTTTGCTGATGGAGCTGTTGTACACAATATATTTCTGTCCTCTGATTGATAGTTATTATTATTATTATTATTATTTATTTTTTTTAATCAAGTAAAGTATTTTTGCTGTGAAATCTTTCATGATTTTATATCAATTTTAAATTGTTTATATTTTATATTGTTAGTAATAATTTAAGATAAACATTTACTGGGCTGAACCAGTTTGGGTTTTCTTGATTATGCATTTATAATTTTTTTTTTTGTGTTTTCTTGATTATGCATTGTCTATAGGTTTAATATCTGTAGGGTTTATTTGTGTGTTTCTCAATAATCACTGAATTGCAGCAATAAAAGCCATAAAAACCTGATGTATGAAATGCAATATTAAACAAAAAAACATGCAAACTATATATATTATATAATTTTTATGCATTAAGTTGGCATTTGTGTTTTTGTTGAGTATCTTATTTTATAGATATATAGATATATATACACATGCCTGAAAAAAAAAATATTGTTGATCTAAAGCTATATTCAATATTGCTAACTAAATTATTAATTTAATTTAATTTAATTTAATTTAATTTAATTTAATTTAATTTAATTTAATTTAATTTAATTTAATTTAATTTAATTTAATTTAATTTATTTTAATTTAATTTAATTTAATTTGTAAAAGCAACAGTTTTCTAGTAGGATAAGTATATTAAATATATTTTAAAGTAATAATAACATTTTAATATTAATAAAATAATGGCAACAGTTCTTCTGGTTGGATAAGTATGTTTAATATATTTATACATTACAATTAATATTAATGTCAATAATACTTAATAGCAACGGTTTTCTGGTGGGATGAGTATATGTAATATATTAAAGCAATATTAATATATTAATATTAATAATATATACAGTAGTAGCAACAGTTTTCTGGTGAAATGGGTATATTTAATTATAACTATATGAATATAATATATTGTTATTTATGTGATGATGCGATCACAAGCGGTGAGGGTTAAATACATGGAGAGACACGTCATCATTGCACCAAATATAGTTTATTTCACGGCAGCAGTGATTGTTTATTAATATAATATGTTTTGTGTGGGGGTTTTTGGTGTGTTTCTTATTGAGTTGAGTGATTTCAGCGATTGATTCGTCCTCCATCGTTAAGTTATTATAGTTCTTATAGTCGCGCCGTGTATTGAGCTGCTGATGGTTTGCGTTCAGTCAGAGTCAAAGCAAACCCAAATCATCAGAATCTGTTTCTGTGTCAGACGCGTTCAGACTGGATTTTGGTTTGGCTGTAGAATCTACATTTACAGCATTTGTCAAAGTTGCATATTAATAATATATAATAGCAACAGTTTTCCAGTGGGATCAGTAAGATTACTATATTAACATAATATGCATATTAAGTATATTTAACAACAACATTTTCCCGGGCTGATTTTTCCCCTTAATTATAGTAATTACATAAATTGATAGCAATAATAAAAATGTAATTTTAAATAAATTTTATTAATTTTTAATTAATATTTTTATGATTATTTTTTTAATTTAATAAATGAAATATATTTAATATATTTAAGTTAATTACCATATTAATATTAATAATATATAATAACAGTTTTCTGGTGAAATTAGTGTATTTAACATATTAAAGTTATATTCATATAATATATTATCATTTATATAATGATATATTCATATGAATAATTTATGATAGCAACACTGTTCCAGTGGGATCAGTATATTTAATATATTAACATAATATGAATATATTAATAGCAAAAAATATATAATAGCAACTGTTTTCCAGTGGGATCAGTATATTTACTATATTACCATAATATTAATATTAATAATATATAACAACAACAGTTTTCCAATGGGATAAATATATTGAATATATTAAAGTTAATTACCATATTAATATTAATAATATATAATAACAGTTTTCCGGTGAAATTAGTGTATTTAACATATTTAAGTTATATTAATTTAATATATTATAATTTATAGAATGATATATTAATAATTTATAATAGCAAAACTGTTCCAGTGGGATCAGTATATTTCATATATTAACGTAATTTTAATATATTAATAGCAAAAAAATATATAATAGCAACGGATAGCAACGGATCAGTATATTTACTATATTCCCATAATATTAATATTAATAATATATAACAACAACAGTTTTCCAATGGGATAAATATATTGAATATATTAAAGTTAATTACCATATTAATATTAATAATATATTATAACATTTTGACACATTTTTGCATGCATTTGATCGTTTAGATGCACACCTTAAGCTAAAAGTTGACTTTACTACATGAACACTAGGCTTGCAGCGGTACTTTTTGGTGTTTGGTCGTACATTGATTCCCGTGGCACTGTTAATTTGCTTTTTTATAGAAATAAAAATAATTTAGTTGAGCTGGAAAACGTAAGCTACAGTCCTAAACTGAAAGCGACTTTATTTAAATCACTTAATTGGGTCATTGGCAGGTTGTTAATTACTGAAAAGCACCCGGGTCAGTTTTTAAAGGTCAGTTTAATTAGTGCAGGGGCAGAGAAGATGAGGTTGATGATTAGATATATTATTTGAGTGTTTTTTTTTTTATTTATATTTAATGGATTTCATTTAATTTAATGACTAATTTCAATACAATTAAATTGATATTAACATTCCTGACCCACCAAAATGTGTTTTCTATTGGCTGATATATAGATATGATAGGCTGTTATTGTTTTTTTTTTTTATTTGTTTGGTCTGTTGCTTGGCTGATTTATTTATTTATTTTAATTTATACTAAATTAAATTGACAGCCAATATAAATAAATAAATTATAAATGAATGCATTTATAAATAAACAAATAAATATGTTTGAGTGAGTAAATAAATAAATAAATAAATAAATAAATATTCTGATGGTCATCTGTGTTAATTGATAATAAAATATATTAAATAGGCCATTCTTGCATTCTGTCTTTGCTTTTTCTTTTCTTTCTTTTTTTAATTGTTGGTCTGTTGCTGGGCTGATTTTTCCCCTTAATTACATAAGTTGACAGCAATAATAAAAATACATTTATTAATAAATAAATACAATTTAAATGAATATATTTATAACTAAATAAATAAATCTTCCAAATGGAATTAAATTTACAGCCACAATAAATAAGTAAATAAATAAGTAAATATTCTGCATTAATTGATAATAAAATATATTAAATAGGGCTGTCAAATGAGTAATCACGATTAATCACATCCAAAATAAAAGTTTTGTTTACATAATATATGTGTGTATACTGTGTATATTTAATGTATATAAAAACACACACATGCATGGTATATGTTAAGAATATGTTAAGCAATGTTATATATTAAATATATTTATATATAATATAAAATATAAGAATATAAATATATAAATGTATATACATGTAAATATTTTCTAAATATATAATTTATGTGTGTGTATTTATATATACATAATAAATATACCCTGTACACATACATATATTATGTAAACAAAACTTTTATTTTGGATGTGATTAATCGTGATTAATCATTTGACAGCCCTAATATTAAATAGGCCATTCTTGCATTCTGTCTCTGCTTTTTCTTTCTTACTTTATTGTTGGTCTGTTGCTGGGCTGATTTTTTGCCCTTAATTATACTAATTACATAAATTGACAGCAACAATAAAATAAAATAAAATAAAATAAATAAATAAATACATACATTTATAAATAAATAAATCTTCCAATTAAATTAAATTTCCTGACACAATTAATAAATAAATTATACAATTTTCTAAGTGTGATCTGCATTAATTCTAGAAGTTCCACAGCCGCTAGATGAATTTATGATGAAATCTCTAAAGTGAGTGACTGATTGATTGATTGAGTAATTTTAATTTAGTCAAACCACAAAATGCACCAGGATACACACTGTATTATATTTCCTCAGCAAATAAATCCTCGTTTTCGGGGCTTTGCCAGCGTTTCTTAGCGCTCTCAGCATGTTGACTTTAGCTATCAGAGCTCATGCCTGAATTTAATTAGAAATGTCAACAGCAGAGAACTGCTGGACTGCGATCACATGTAATGTTGTACGTCCTGTCGGCGTTCATCGAGTTATATATATCAGAGGTCATCAGTCCAGCTCGGAGTGTCTTCATAATGACTGCCTCGTTACTGGAGGAACGCTTTCAGACGATGATGTCACAGCGGATGCATAGGTGACCTTTTTACACCAGTTTAGCTTCCCGTCCCAACTCAAAACAGCAGCTACAGCCGAGTGTGTGTTCCTGTTTTTCTCTGAATAGCATCATTATTTACTGTCATAATTTGGCTGATGAGAACTGGCCCGGTTTGTAGGACACATCACCGTCATTACCGGTCATAACAGCCCATTTACTGCTTGTGCCCTTATTTCTTTACACTCCAAAAGGAAATCTTTATTGTTCATCTTAGAAAACTGCATGCACATATGAATTTTGTCTGGTCATTTTATTCTTTGTTTCTGATGTAATTGTGGGTTTCTGAGCTATAGGATGGTTTGGACAGCAACTCAGATCGTCTGATTTCAGGAGAAATGTTTGAGTCCATTTAGTGTATCTAAGAGAAACCGCTGACATATTAATGTGAACATTTTTAAAGGAGAGCCAAATTAATAAAACACCATTTTTATGATCTCTTCTGCTCATCAAGGCTGCATTTGTTCAGTCAAAAATACAGTATACATTTTTAAATATTATTATATTTTAAAACAGCTGTTTTCTATGTGAATCTCTGTTAAAGTGTAATTTATTTCTGTGATGTGCAGCTGTATTTTCAGCATCATTACTCCAGTCTTCAGTGTCACATGATCTTCAGAAATCATTCTAATATGATGATTTGCTGCTCAAGAAACATTTCTGATTATTATCAATGTTGAAAACAGTTGTGCTGCACAATATTCTTTGTTGTGGAAACTGTGATGCATTTTATTTTTCATACATTTGCATATTTTATAAATAAAAATATATGTAAAAATAAGAAGACGCCAAATTTAATTTTCATTTCAACATGAGGGTTAAATATGGCTTTGCATTATGATTAACACAGATGCATATGCAACACATTAAATTCCTATGTATGCATTTATGAAAGATGGCATGCAAACTCTTTTTCTCCAAGCTCTGGAAACAAGTGGGATGAACGGAAAAGTTTAATGGCGCTGAACAGAAGTGTTTCTGGAGTCACACACCATTAGAGCCGGACAGAAGACATTTATCAGCAGTAATGACCGTCACACTTGAGCCTTAAATATTTCACATTAACCACATTTAATCAATCCAGAAACCCTGAGAACTGTGATTTATAACCAGCTTGAGTGATGTGAATACATATTAAAGGCAGTTTTGTTGCTCGTGGCTTTGCAAACAGTCAAACAGGAGAGCAGAAGCGTCCGATCTTCCAAGAAAGATGGATTATGAAAGGCCAGAAGTCTGTCTCGTGACAGTTTTCCTGCTGATTCTGAAGGTCTGCAGATGTTTTGTGTTTGACTCCGTCCTCCTTCAGATTCCTGTCACTCCCTTCGGACACGGGAAACACAGAGACACAATTTCAGGAAGTTTGTTTTGGCCTCAGTGGAAAGCCATATTATGATGCTGCGTCATGTATTTTTAGTGCACTTAGTCTGAGACGCTCGGTCTGAGCTGAACGCACTGAGGTTTGTGTTTTGTGCTGGTTGTGAGGCTGGTTTTGAAAATGAATTAAAAAAAAAAAAAAAGTCATTGTGACTTTTTCCTCACAATTCTGACCTTTGTCTTGCAATAAATTAGTCAGAATTTTGAGATTTAAACTCACCATTGTGAGAGAAAAAGTCCAAACTTGGAGAAAAACAATTTAGCAAATTATTTTTTTTATCTTTTTTACTTCACTACAAAGTTGAAATTGTGAGATATAAACTCAAAAGTGAAAAAAAAAAAAAAAAAAAAGAAAAACTCAGTTTTTTTTTTTTTATTTGTTTTTTTTTTTTTTTTGCAGAAACTTTTTTTCCATAGATTTGATGAGTTTCATTGGAGTTTGGATATAACTTATAGGTTATAGATCAAACCTCTCTCTTTTTGTAACAATATTGATCATTTGTTGCACAAATATTACTGAAATGGGAATTTTATATACTAACTTGAAAAAAATATATAACACAAATTTATTCATTAAAAAGATTAATAAAGTTTTGAGTGGGTAAGAATTTTTTTTAATGTTTTTGATAAAAAATATTTGATTAAAAATAGTGAAATATTATTACAATTTAAAATAAGTGTTTTCTATGTGAATATACAGTAAAACTGTAATTTATTCCTTTGACGCAGTGCTGTATTTTCAGCATCATTACTCCAGTCTTCAGTGTCACATGATCTTCAGAAATCATTCTAATATGATGATTTGCTGCTCAAGAAACATTTCTGATTATTATCAATGTTGGAAACAGTTGTGCTGCACAATATTTCTGTGGAAAAAGTGATACATTTTATTTTTCAGGATTCACAGATGAATAGAGAGTTCAAAAGAACAGCATTTATTTGAAATAGAAATCTTTTGTAACATAAAAAGTCACTTTTGATCAATTTAATGCATCTTTGACCAGTAAAAGTATTAATTTGCATTTATTTGAAATAGAAAAATATTTTAACATCTTACTGCCCGAGATGTTTATTCATTGATCTGCCTTTAACATGTTGAATGCTCACAGATGGACTGTTTTTCATCCCTCTCTCACATCTGTTGTGTCTTCAGGGATCTCAGCAGTAATCTCATCAGCAGAATCACCCCGGGTGCCTTTCACGGCCTGACGGCTCTGAGGAGACTGTACGTATGATTATACCTAATAAATACCTAACCCCACAATCAGCATGTTTACTAGGTGCTACAGTGCCTCTAGAAATATTTCTACATCTAGAATCTCTTAAAACATGACGAAGTTACCTCAAACTGGTGTTGCTCAAAGATGATTTGTCACAGCCTCAGTGCTCCGCTGCAAATCAGTTCCGGTCCTTGATTCTGATTGGCTGAGCCGCGTTCGAAACTGTTGTAAATTACTCTACAAACACACACCTTTGTTTACTTCTGTGTGTTGCTCGGCAACCACTTTGTTGCAACCTGATTCTGAGGAACTACATTGTTTGGTGGAAGAATACTGTTTTTATTAATATCATTACACTTTATTTGTTCGGTTTCACTATGTATATGGAATAACCGTTTTATAAAAGTGCCTAACAAGCTGTTATAAATTCACTGTAAACCATGGCTTCTTGGGGCTTATTTCTTTAGTAAATAGAAACCAAAAATGGACATTTTGACACCACTTTATAGTAAATTTAACAGCAGAAGCAGCAAAAACTGAAAAAGCATGCAGTGTTTTTAAACTTCTGCATCGGAGCACACATCTTTATGCAGAACTCTTGAGAATCAGAGCTGCAGCCGATCTGAAAGTTCGTTTTTCAGTGAAGAGGCTTTTATCTTCTCGACATGCAGACGCTGGAGCCTCGCAGACGTTTAATGTGACACTGATTGCTGGATTTGAGCGGCTGATTGTGGATGTGCGTGTGCCAGGCTGCTGGATGCGTGTATAATTTAAGCGGCAGGTCTCAGCGCTAATTTAAGAGCTCCCAACCCATGATTACAGCGCTGAACCGAACCGAACCGAACCGCTCCCACTGCACCGCAGCAGCGCATGTTTCTCATTACAGCGCTCACACACACACCTGCACGTCCAAACACACACACAGACGGGACATTACGCTTCTCGCCGGCCTCTTGAATGCATGGTTTGTTCATAAGTTCAGCGCTGTGGTCAGCAGACGGCCGATTATACGCTGGTTGCGGGTTCAGAGTCTGAATGAATGAGGAGTAATTGGAGAGCCACTAAGATTAGAGTCCAGCTCCTAAAGCACTTCGCTCATATTTTCCTCGAACAACTCTGAACGATGAAATGCAGCTGATAAAAGTAGCCGATTCAGCTATGGATGCCGATCCAGAAACCGGGTTGATCTTTCATCGCTGGAGTGATTTAATGGAGATTTTTTACACTCTCTTGTGTAAAAATAAACAGAAATGAGTCAGATAACAGTCAGATCAATTGGTCTTGGAAGCAGTGCTGTTATGGAAAACTAAAACTCTTAAAAAAATTGTTTTTTGTTAATTGAAATAAAGCTGGAATAAAATTTAAGTATTAGATAAAAAACAAACTAAAAAAAAAAACTAAAAAAAAAAACTTAAAATTTGGAATTGGGAAAAAAAACTATTTAAAAAAAAAAACATACTGTGTGTGTGTGTGTGTGTGTGTGTCTGTTTGTTTCGGTGTGTCTGGTGTGTGTGTGTGTGTGTGTGTGTGTGTGTGTTTGTTGTGTCTGTATGTGTGTGTGTGTTGTGTGTGTGTATGTCTGTGTATGTGTGTGTGTCTGTGTGTGTATGCATCTGCGTCTGTGTGTGTGTGTGTGTGTGTGTGTGTGTGTGCATGTGTGTGTTCTGCGTCTGTGGTGTGTGTGTGTGTGTTGTGTTTGTGTGTGTGTCTGTGTGTGTGTGCATCCGCGTGTGTATGTGTGTTGTATGCATATCTGTCTGTATGGTCTGTCTCTGTTGTCTGTCTGTCTGTCTGTGTGTGTGTGTGTGTGTGTGTGTGGGTCTTGTGTGTGTGTGTGTGTGTGTGTGTCTGTCTGTGTGTGTGTGTGTGCTTGTGTGTTGTTTATGTGTGTGTGTCTGTATGCATCTGCGTCTGTGTGTGGTGTGTGTGTGTGGGTGTGTGTGTGTGTGTGTCTGTCTGGGTCTGTCTGTAGTGTGTGTGTGTTGTGTGTGTGTGTTGTGTGTGGTCTGTCTGTCCCTGTGTGTGTGTGGTGTGTGTGTGTTGTGGTGTGTGTGTGTCTGTGTGTCTTGTTGTGTAGTGCATCTGCGGTGTGTGTGTGTGTGTGTGTGTGCATCTGTGTGTGTGTGGTGTGGTGTGTGTGTGTGTGTGTGTGTGTGTGTGTGTGTGTGTGTGTGTGTGTGTTTGCGCAGGGATCTTTCCAACAACAGGATTGGCTGTTTCTCTGCTGATATGTTTCTTGACCTCAGCCGTCTCTCCAAACTGTGAGTCTGTATTGAACACCTGCTCTAGCTGTGTTTTAATGTCACTGGGATAGGTTTGTGCATAACGTCTGTGTGTCTTTCAGGAATTTATCTGGGAATATCTTTTCCACGCTGCCGGAGGGTTTGTTCACACACGTCCCGTCTCTCAGAGCGCTGTGAGATTTCTGCACTGATTTCTGCTGTTTAAATGGGTGGTTATGAAAGTAACACGTTTTGTCTGAGCGTCAGTAACTCGGTGCTTGTTTGTGCTTAATCTCTCAAACTTTGATAAACGGTGGCCACATTTGTCCTCTACAAATAAAATTCACTTGGATGTGTGCTACACAATCACAGATTATGTGAGTTGATGTCAAACACAAAGAGATCCGTTGTTACAACCTACACCTTCTGTGGATAGATGAGAACAATGAGAGGCAGTTTGCTGAAATAATAAAACTAGAACTGAAATAAATACAAGCGATGTTGAAAAATATATAAAAAATGGCAAAAATCACATAACAAAATTACAATAACTTAAATTACTAAACTGTAGTATTTTGTTAATATTTGAATTTCATTTTATATTTTATGTTTTTGCTTTAATTTTAATTAGTTTTAGAAATTTTGATGGATTTGTTAATATTTTGTTTTGTTGATTTTTTTTTTGGTAAATTGAATTTTATATTTTATTTTTTTTTTGATTTTTTTTTTTTTTTATTTTTTTTTGGTTTTGTATTTTATTTTTGTATTTTTTTTTATTTTTTATTTAGTTTTTTTTTTAGTTAGATTTGATGGTTTTATTTTGTTTTTTTTTGTTATTTTTTGTTTATTTTTTTTATTTTTATTTTTTATTTTTTAGTTTTTTTTAGTTTAAAAAAAAATGATGGTAAATAATAATTTGATTTTTTTATGTTTTCAGTTTAATTTTAGTTAGTTTAAAAATTTTTGATGGTTTTGTTAATATTTTTTGTTTTTTTTTTTTTATTTTTTTTAATTTTTTTTGATTTTGGTCTGTTTTCACTTTAATTTTAGATAAAGTTTTACTCATTTTGGTGTTTTTAACTATTAAGTTTGTCAGAATCGCAAGTAATTTATTATATTTATTTTGTTTAACTTCATCCGAACAGTTTTTGTTCTCTGTCAGTCCAGTCAAAGTAATGCAGGGGAACTAGATGGATGCTAGTATTCATTACCAGTTTTGTTCTCTGTCAGTCCAGTCAAAGTAATGCAGGGGAACTAGATGGATGCTAGTATTCATTACCAGAATAAAAGTAAATCAGGGCACGTGGGCACACACAGATCTATTGTTCGGACGTCAGCGCTGCGCTGGTGTGTAGGGCGTGGATCAGATCTCAAGCGTGACCCGGTGGGGTGGGAATGAATCCGTGTGCGTCTTGTAATTTCCGGGACTCGTCTTCTGGACTGCCAAGTCTCTTCTATCTGTCGCGTTCAGGAGCAGAGCTGACCTGCGGTAAGACTTCAACTGATGTTCACCAGCCATAAAATCATGTCAAAACATTAAACAGAGAGCCCTTTTCTTACTTGGGGTATTAAGGCAAGGGAGGAAGAAATCAGGAAAGAGAATTATGTACCACTGATGATGTGGTATTTGCATGTCGTTATCCCACTAAGATCAATCAAAGGAAATCAGGGTGAGGGCAAAAACACCAATTCTGTTTTATTTTCATTTGTTGTAATCTGGTGTTGAATAAAGGAAATTTTGTTATTATGAATCATATGTTTGATGGTGTTTCTAATCTGATTGAATGAGTTTTGTTGTGTTTTGATGTGTTATCCACTCAGATTCAATAAAGTGTTTTTTAATAAGAACAGCCATTGTTTAATATAGAATGTAGATTTTTTTTTAGTCTAACAATAAAAATAATAAAATATTTGGTTTACTATATATAATAGTATATTACATATTATATTTAAATTCCCAATGTATGAAACGTACAGAATATTGCATATGTGTTTCCCTCAGTATAAGCCCCCAGTATGTTCAAAGGTTGTGGGTGGCCATAGAAATGATTGAATACATAATTTTAAGTGTTCTCTATGTCTGTACCGGATACGACGTTCTCTAGCGCCATGCATTTTATAATTTTTTTTTCTGTTTTGTTTTCTCGTTATAACGACTTAATTTTCTTTTCTCGTTTATTCTCGACATAACGAAGTTCGTTTGTGCCTCGTGTATCACGACTTAATTTTCTTCGTTTTCTCCGACATAAACGCAGTCGTATTTCTCGTTTTAAAAACGCACTTAATTTTCTCTTAAGAAGTTTCACAAACTTTTTTGTTTGGGGCGCCAGCAGGTGGCCTATAGACCTGAATGATACCTGATGGCGGTGTTGTATACGATCCACTTTACTGTACAGCGGACCTTCCCTCGTGCTCGCTATAATTTGTGCAGTTCTGTTTTATTACTGACCTTAAATCATAAAGTGTTAAATGCTGAGATCAATATGATATTTTGTTGTATTAAGTTCCTGCTAGATGCATGAGCTTTCACCAAGCTTTATGTTTCATCAATATCTGCTTTATGCAACACCACAGGTTGGGGACATCACTGTAATTCTGTTTGACACCAATGTAATCGTATATTTGTGCTTCTTTTAGGCTATGATTAATTTAAATTTAATTTTAATTTGAAATTTTACAACTTTAATGATTAGGTAGTAATAAGCGAGATGTTCTGTTTATCTACAGTAGACGGATTTAAAACGATGTAGCTGTGATGTGACTTCTTTTCCTATTACTAATCCTTTATTGTTAACCATATGAGATGAGAAATGTATGCTGTATTATGTAAAATCCATTTAGCGAAATTTACTTCAGTAGTTTGTTCTCGGTAATGTTTTTGTGAATGCAGTTTTTTTTTCATACACACACACCATACATTTACCCGTACATTTGACATGAACGCTCATTTTCAACACCATAAGCAGAAGCTTGTACCACATGAGATCTGCCAACCTAATGGACTACTACAAATTACAAATTCATATAATTTTATTTCAGTATAAAGGGAAATTAAAAAAGTGATTTTATTCCCATCACTCTAATGTGAACCGGTTTGCCATTTACAACATGTTATTACAACAACAAAACCAAACGTTTCGTTTTGTACTGTTCTCTGGAAAAAATCAACAGTGACATTGTTTATAATACAGAATTGTCAGACAGTCTTTTACGTTGCTACTATAGTCTCCAGAGTAAAACGCGCCTGCATGGCTGGTCTAAATCAGATGACTGTCAAATCCTTGGAGTTTCGGTACATTTTTAGCAACAGTACATATGTCGTTATATTGTAGACAACTATTTTTATGTCTACGCAAAATTTGCTGAAATATATGCTACAGACGAACCCTGCAAAAGAGGCCAACAGATTCGTGTTATTCATGAGTATTTAGTTCTTTCTATACACCGTAAACTTCAGGGTCGTTATAAACGAGAAAACAAACTTGTTCGTTATGTCGAGATTAAATGGTCGTCCATAACGAAGAACTTTTCGTTATGTTCGAGATAACGAACAATGTATTGTCGTTATACCATATGGGCCGTCAGTCAAAAAAAATCTCCTTGTGATGATGAAACCGCTTAAAGTTCCGTAACGCTTTGGGTATTGTGTGTGGAGTTTTATCTCCAAATACAGCAAAAATTAATTTTTTTTTATAGCTTGTTGAAATTTGCCACTTTTTTAGTGTATAAGCCAAATGCGTTGGCCAAAATGGGCTATTAATGTGTATGTCCCCTTTAAATGAAAATGAGCTGGTGCTCCTGCCTCCCTTCTCAGAAGAGGGCGGAGCTTCAACGGGCTCATACTGGTGTTAAGGTTTAGGTGTTGATGTTTGTGTTTACTGATCCTCACATTGCTTCCAAACGCAATTTTTAACTACCACATTCCTGTTTACGATCATTCTGGTAGCACGTGAAGGCAGCATTAGTGAAAACAGGCAGAGACAATGGTAGCTTTAGCAACATTAGCCTTACAGAGAGCTAAGAAGCTCATTCGGAAAACAAACTATGATGCGTGAGGCTTACTTTGTCTGGAGTCTGGACGTTTGCGCACAAAGCATTGGTACCAATCCCTCTTTCAGAAGCAATCTTTGCTCAGCTCCAGCGACGAACTGATCCTCGTTTGTCTGGCGTAAAATGTTAGCACAAATGTATAGGACTTTTCTGTATTTTTTTTTTTTTTTTCGGGGACATTTCCTTTGAAAATTAAATTTAACCACCATGTCCTCAGCAGTCTATGGAGACTCCTATATCCGTCGGTGCATCCTAACACATGACACTTTTAATGACCAACACACAACACTTTTAACAGCTCTTTGGCGCTGACATTGTACCTCCAGTGGCGGAACGATGAGTATATATATGGGTTGTGTGTTGGGTATAAGTGAGTGTTGTGTGGGCAGGACTTTCACCGTGTATGAGGCCATAGTCTGGAACTGCTCGTGTGGAGAGACTGTTTATGATTTTTGTGGGATTATAAAACAATGAGTGAGTGGATTTTTACCATTACAGGCTGGTTGTTTTTACACACTGCGGCCACACAACTGTGTTCAAACACCTAATAAAAGAGATTTTTGCATTCTATGGCACCTTTAATATGAGCTTGTTAAAGCTGCATGTATAATTATGACAAATGAAATGCTGTTCAAAATGTGTTCAAATAGTGATGATTTTATGGAAGTTTATGGAACTTAATATGACAGCGTTTTAGGATTAGTAACACTAAATAGGATTTTGATATTTTCTGAAGTAAGTGTGAGTGTTGTTTCACTATGAAAAACTTTAACTTAGATCAATTAATGTGAATTTTTTTTTTGTTTTTTTAGTTATGTTTTTTAAGTTTTTTTGAATTACTTATTATAAAAGTGATGCTGTTCAAAATCATTTAGTTAAGTGTTTAGTTTTGGTTGAATTACTTAGGAGTCTGTTTTTCAGACGGCCCGCTGGAGCTCCCCGTCCTGCAGCTCATCCCGACTCAGCGGCAGCTGGTGTTCCCCGGGGACCGTCTGCCCCTGCAGTGCACTGCCTCATACCTCGACCCGTCCGTCAGACTGTCCTGGAGCCACGAACAGCGTCCTGTCCACACGCTGGAAGACAGAGGGCTGTACGTGGAGGACAGCATCATTCACGACTGCTGCCTCATTACCAGGTGAGAGGGACATGATCGTATTCATAGCCACTTTCTTTAGCCTTTTTTTGCTAATCTGTGGCAAATTACATGCTGCGCGTCTCTGCGTGACAAACTGTAGTGGTGTTTCTGAATGGGTTGCCAGGTATGCATATAAAAATCAGCGCAATTGTGTCGAAACAAACAGCAGCAACTTTGCAATGCTGTTATTGTCGTTGAATGAATCGGTTGATGAATGAATCAATAACAGTTGCTTTTTTCTGTCTGTTTCGGAATAAGTCGGTTAAGCGAATTAATTGGTTGAGTGAATGAATAAATTGTTTTTATGTGATTTTGGTTTTTTTGGTCTGTTTCGGAATGAATCTGTTGAGTGAATGAATCAATGCAATCACTGAATCAATAACTGAATCATTTTCATAGTGAAGGCAAACTCATTCATAAAGGCAACCTCTTTTTTTTGCGGTCTGTTTTGGAATTTTGTTTTGTTTTCCAATACAGATATCTGAACATCCTTAAATCAAGAGATGCAAACTGAACAAGTGAAGTCTTGTTTTCTGAGAACTTGAACAAAATGAAATCAAGTTAATATATTTATAGACCATGGACTTGGCAACACTGTCAGTATTGTTGAATGAACTGGATGAGTGAATGAATCAATGACTCATTCATAAAGGGAGTCGCTTTTTTCTCGGTGTGTTCCAAACGGGATATATCGCCCTCCGAAGGTCACTTCGGAGTGAAAACAATCATGGCCGCCATATTGAAGGGTCGTTCCAAACCGAAGTGCTCAAAACTGGCCACTTCAAGGGCCCTTGCGGAATGAAGGATTTTACGAAGGGTACAACTGATGGACACTTCGGGCTCCCATGATTCCTTTTGCGCAGATTCTTTGCATGACGACGGCGTGTGGGCACGTGATGATGACGCAGAAGGGCACTTCAAGTTGTTTGGTCCCCTACACCCTTCAACCCTTCAAAGCTCTCACTCCGAAGGGTAAACCCTTTGAAGGGATTAGGGCATAGGGATGAGCCCTTCCGAATGGAACGCAGGGTCAGTCTGTTTTGGAATGAATTGATTATGTGAATGAATCAAACAAATTGGTTGGGTGAATGAATCAATGATTCATTCATAAAGGCAGCCGTTTTTTTCGGTCTGTTTCGGAATGAATCTGTTGTATGTTGATTGATTGAATCAAACAAATTGTTTGTTTGTATGGGCAGCCGTTTTTTTCGGTCTGTTTCGGAATGAATCTGTTGAGTGAATGAATCGAATGAATTGTTTAAGTGAATTAATCAATGACTCATTCATAAAGGCAGTTGCTTTTTTCTGTCTGTTTCGGAATGAATCGGTTGAGTGAATGAATCAGTGATTGACTCATAAAAGACACACTTGTTTAATTTTTTAATTGGTTTGTCTGGAAAACAATACTCAGGAAGAACATGACTTTTTGCAGTGTGATCAAATGATTTGTAAAATTATATATACAGTACATGCTATATTGTTAGAGAGAGGCAAAGAGTGTGTATTATGTTGTTATATTGATAATCTGGTGATGAAAAGCATATATTGGTTGACCACTAATTTTGAATATGTTTCTAGGTGGTTGCTAGGGTTTTTGTGTGGTTGCTAGGTGTTTTCTTCATGTCTGGTGTGCAAAGAGTCCTGCACCCTATTGTGGGTACAGTAATAGTTAAGAATCAGCTATTTTAAATATGCTTCAATGACGGTTACGGTCTGGTACTTTTGGCATGAAGTGGAAAAATATGATTTCAGCAGTGACCTTTTCAAATGAAATAACTAAAATCCTGAAATGCTTATGCCGTTTATTAAAAATGGAGCGCACAAATCTTTACCTTTACCTTGTGTGATCAGTGCCCTTGATAGAGATCTCAAAGGACATGAGTGAATTGCGCTGGCCAGGTTCCAGCGGCTCCATGCGTCCCTGCAGAGGTTTGGCTTGCATATGTGAACAGTCATTTAGAGTTCGGCAGGTTTAGCGCGCTTAACGAAACATATGCTGCATGGTAATTAGGGCGATAATGCACCACATGCCGACTCTCAAGCACTTCACAGACCACCGTGCCTCTTCCTCAGGCTCTCTCCATTTCCCAACACACGCACACACACACAGACACACACACACACACACACACACACACACACACACACACGCACACACACACAGACACAGTTACAGCAGGAGTGAGTCAGTTTGTGTGAAAGTGAACCATGTGGCGGTTAATTACTTCAACTAGCTCTCACCATGCAGAAACGTCTGAGCATAAATATTGATGAAGTGCCGACAGAAATATGTTTCTCAGTGTCAACAAGCAGTTTTCTGCACAGGCCGGAGCGCTGGTGTTTCCTCAGCTTCACACCAGCGCTAATTTCCCTTCGTTAGTAAAGTCGTGTGATTATTAGTATGCAGGGGAGACACTGACTCATTCAGCCGTCATATGAATCATCTGCTCTGTAGTCCTGCCTCGTTCTCTCCTGACTAAATTCCCTTTCGGATTTCACTCATAATCTCAGGACTAGCTGAGCGAGTCGTATCTGAAGTTTGATTAGAAAGTGATCTGAAGCAGATAGATTAGTTAAACACTACTCTACATTTATTTTAATGCTGTGTAATAGCCTCACTGGATATAAAATCATTTTGCTAGAGCTACTCTTACTAAATATACTATATATGGAAGCATTACTTTTCAAATGCAATATGCAAAATACAAATATTACATGTAAAATTTGTGTATTTGATTTTATATTTCCCATAGCCATTTGTGTGACATCTGGTGCAAAATTGTAAATTCAAACGTAATAAATTAATTTTCAGTTCCTTCGCTAGAATTAACATTTAAATTAAATATACAGCCGAATGCATTCTAATTAGAAAAATGCATTTGCAGAAATGGAGGAATATTTTATTTGTTAATGCAATAAGGGTGGCAAGATGATTTTTTAAAATGCCCTTTTCCTTAAATGCATTTACTCTCACAATTAAGTAATATTTGTATTGAAATTATATTTGCATGCTGCAGAATGAATGTATGTGGACTTAAAAATGCGTTCTGAGGTGATTGCATTAACATGTTCACCTGTCATTGCCACTTTACATATTATAATGACATTTTGCATATTGCATTTAAAATCTAATTGACCTAGCTATATAAATTATGTAGTTGAATTACATTTAAATTTTCCATGCATTTGGATTATAATTTTTTAAACTAATATACTTGTGACGTGGTGCATATTTGTCAGCCATACTCAAATTAAACCGGTCAGATTTCTACACTCAATAAATCATGGCATAGCTGCTTATTAACTATGTGTATCTGTTTGATTTTATTTAAAGAATCACAATTTCAAAATGCACTTATTCAAATTGCTTTGTATCAGCATAAATCTGTTCATTACGAAAACAATTAAATGCATTAAAAAGTATGAACATGGTTCAAATATGACTCGCTACGGAGCAAGCAATATTCAGTTAAAATGTATGAGATTCAAACAAACTGGATTTACTGATGATAAATATATTAACCTGGTTATTGTGTATTTAAAGCACATTCAGTTAAATAGCACTATTACAGTAATCAGACCCGTTTCATTTCTGCATGACTGACAAACATGCATCACAATAAGATTATTTTATGTTACAACAGTACAATCCAAATGCACAGATGTATATGCAATTCAAATACATAAATCTCATATATAGGCCTAAATATTGTTTTTCCCATATGCAAATGTAATATTTACACATAATATGACATATATTGTCATGTGAAGTAAAAACATTTTTTTTTTTTTATGTAAGTTTTATTTTTACACATAATATGACTTATATTTTTTATGAAATTGTTAAGTTTTTGGTAAAATTTTTTTTAAAATTTATTTATATTTATTAAATCTTTATAAAAATACATAAATCTCAAAATCTCATCAATCTTAAAAATTCTCACTATTAACAAAACATTAACTACAAAAAAACTTTACTAACAACAACATGAAAACAAAACATAAACATACTGATTTCTTGTATATATGTTGTTTTGATAAACTTGCATATATAAATAAAATATATATTGTTGACATAAAAAAAAAATTATGTCAATATTATTAACATATGTACATATACAAAGTTTACTATGGAGATTATATATATGCTATAAACTTATATCTTCATCTAGCCAGAGAGTGTACATATGTGAAAAATTATATATGGCCTCATAGGTAACATAAATGGCAATATGAATCTATATATAGAGCAATATACTGTGTCATATTATATATTAAATTTCTGTATGGTGAGTGTAGAAACATGTAAAACAGTTCTTAAAGTGATCGAGGACTCACGGTTCGTTCTGTGCTGTATTTGCTCTTGTGATATGTTTGATTGACAGCTGTCACAGTGTGTCAGGTGAATATGAGGACACACTGGACTGCTTGTCATGTGCTCAGACTCTAGTTCCTCCTCTCTATTTTCTGTCGCTCATTCCAAGAGTCGTTCCTGCAGGCTCGTGATGGATTTCTTGACATTCTTCTGATTAGGCCGCTCAATTAATCGCCGTTCTCTCCTTGTACATACAAACGGTGCTGCTCTACTTTACGAGTGGAACATATACGGTAATGTTGCTCTTGGCAGCGTGGAGATTCTCTGGTGAGAGAGACAGGAACAGCCCCGTCTGACTCCACCGGCCAACTAAAACACACACACACACACACACACACACACACACACACACACACACACACACACACACACACACAGCTGATGGATTGAGTTAGTGCGGTAGATCCTACAGGACGCTGTACTATAGTAAAAATATACAGCCTCCATTATGTTCTGCTCTACACTGCTATTAAAGTGTCAATGTAAAAGACATACGCACTTAGAAAACTACACACAGATCTTTCTTTAACACTAATTGTTTGATTTAAGAGCAGATTGTGGTCTGACCCGTTTCAGGTTATACATTTGTGTTTTTTGACGTGAGGATTGAAATGTTTCAAATTATGAATCTGCTTGTTATTATATACTTCTTTTTTTTTCTCAATAAAATTGCATGCAGTGAAATGCATTGTTCACAATAAGACCATAAGCATTAATTTACCCTATAAGGTCTGTATCATATTTGATATGCAAAAGCATAATAATCAAACTTTGCTGTTAAATCTGTTTCACACTCGATCTACTGCATGTCTTCTGTCATCTGATGATTTTTGCCTCTCTGGGCTGATTGGCTCTCAGGTGATGTGATGTGGTAACCATGGTGACTGGAGTTTAATTCTCTCATTATGCCTCTGTTTGTCTGATGAGGGTTTGTGTCTGTCTCTCAGGTTTGAGGACAGATAGATGAGAGAAAGACCAACAGCAGACAGATACGCTTAGTGACATGCTTGACACACAAAAGTCAATTAACAATTTCATTTCCAGCAAACTTTGTTTTTCTAGCAAACATATTCATTCACTGCTTTAATATGTTTGTTTTTCTGTTTCTATTAGTAAAAACTTTCACATAAACTGCTGTCATGTTCATTGTTTATCCAGTCCATGTATTCTGTTCTCTTGACTCTCTCACATAACCTGCTGTTTATATAGTGCAGACAAGTGTGTAACTCGTCTGTAATCCCATAAAGGCAGTGTTCACTTCATCATCATGATCTAATGGTGCCTCAGAGGTGAGCAGACTCCATAAGCAGCCAATATTTGCTTGACCTTTAGAGAAACATGGAGATGATGAAATAGTCAGTGTCTCATGATTTGGGCTGAAACCTGAGACAAACCTTAGATCAATCTTAAAGCAACCTCAAATAAACTTTGTCTACTTTATCATTGAAACTGAAATATTCAACTCATTATGAGCTGTACTGAAGAACTGGTTGTTGCCAGGGCGTTGCTATGCAGTTGGTCATTACCAGGGTGTCGCTATGCAGTTGGTCATTACCAGGGTGTCGCTGTGCAGTTGGTCATTGCCAGGGCGTTGCTATGCAGTTGGTCATTACCAGGGTGTTGTTATGCAGTTGGTCATTGCCAGGGCGTTGCTATGCTGTTGGTCATTGCCAGTGCGTCGCTATGCAGTTGGTCATTACCAGGGTGTTGCTATGCAGTTGGTCATTGCCAGGGTGTTGCTTTGCAGTTGGTCATTGCCAGGGTGTCACTATGCAGTTGGTCATTACTAGGGCGTCGTTATGCTGTTGGTCATTACCAGGGCATTGCTATGCAGTTGGTCATTGCCCGGGTGGTGTTGCTATGCTTGGTCATTACTAGGGCGTCGTTATGCTGTTGGTCATTACCAGGGCATTGCTATGCAGTTGGTCATTGCCAGGGTGTTGCTATGCAGTTGGTCATTGCCCGGGTGTTGCTATGCTTGGTCATTACCAGGGTGTCGCTATGCAGTTGGTCATTGCCAGGGCGTCGTTATGCTGTTGGTCATTACCAGGGTGTTGCTATGCAGTTGGTCATTGCCAGGGTGTTGCTATGCTTGGTCATTACCAGGGTGTTGCTTTGCAGTTGGTCATTGCCAGGGTGTCACTATGCAGTTGGTCATTACTAGGGCGTTGCTATGCAGTTGGTCATTGCCAGGGTGTTGCTATGCAGTTGGTCATTGCCAGGGCATTGCTATGCAGTTGGTCATTACCAGGGCGTCGCTATGCAGTTGGTCATTACCAGGGTGTTGCTATGCAGTTGGTCATTGCCAGGGTGTTGCTATGCATTTGGTCATTGCCAGGGTGTTGCTATGCTTGGTCATTACCAGGGTGTTGCTTTGCAGTTGGTCATTGCCAGGGTGTCACTATGCAGTTTGTCATTGCCAGGGTGTTGCTATGCATTTGGTCATTGCCAGGGTGTTTTGCTATGCGGTTGCTTGTTGCTGATGTGTTGTGCGTTGTTGCCAGGGTGTTGCTGTGCAGTTGGTCATTGCCAGGGTGTCGCTATGCAGTTGGTAATTACTAGGGCATCGTTATGCTGTTGGTCATTACCAGGGCGTTGCTATGCAGTTGGTCATTGCCAGGGCATTGCTATGCAGTTGGTCATTGCCAGGGTGTTGCTATGCAGTTGGTCATTGCTCATTGCCAGGGTGTTGCTATGCAGTTGGTCATTACCAAGGCGTCGCTATGCAGTTGGTCATTGCCCCGGGTGTTGCTATGCTTGTTCATGCGGTTGCTATGTTGCTGATGTGTTGTGCGTGGTTGCCAGGGTGTTGCTTTGCAGTTGGTCATTGCCAGGGTGTCGCAATGCAGTTGGTAATTACTAGGGTGTCGCTATGCAGTTGGTCATTGCCAGGGCGTTGCTATGCTGTTGGTCATTGCCAGTGCGTCGCTATGCAGTTGGTCATTACCAGGGTGTTGCTATGCTTGGTCATTACCAGGGTGTTGCTTTGCAGTTGGTCATTGCCAGGGTGTCGTTATGCTGTTGGGTCATTACCAGGGCGTTGCTATGCAGTTGGTCATTGCCCGGGTGTTGCTATGCTTGGTCATTGCCAGAGCATTGCTATGCAGTTGGTCATTGCCAGGGCATTGCTATGCAGTTGGTCATCACCAGGGCGTCGCTATGCAGTTGGTCATTACCAGGGTGTCGCTATGCAGTTGGTCATTGCCAGGGCGTTGCTATGCTGTTGGTCATTGCCAGTGCGTCGCTATGCAGTTGGTCATTACCAGGGCGTCGCTATGCAGTTGGTCATTGCCAGGGTGTCGCTATGCAGTTGGTCATTGCCAGGGTGTTGCTATGCGGTTGCTTGTTGCTGATGTGTTGTGTGTGGTTGCCAGGGTGTTGCTGTGCAGTTGGTCATTGCCAGGGTGTCGCAATGCAGTTGGTAATTACTAGGGCATCGTTATGCTGTTGGTCATTGCCAGGGTGTTGCTATGCAGTTGGTCATTGCCAGGGTGTTGCTATGCAGTTGGTCATTGCCCGGGTGTTGCTATGCTTGGTCATTGCCAGAGCATTGCTATGCAGTTGGTCATCACCAGGGCGTCGCTATGCAGTAGGTCATTGCCAGGGCATTGCTATGCAGTTGGTCATTACCAGGGTGTCGCTATGCGGTTGGTCATTACCAGGGGTTTGTATGCAGTTGGTAATTGCTAGGGTGTTGCTATGAGGATGCTTGTTGATGATGTGTTGTGGGTGGTTGCCAGGGCGTCGCTATGTAGTTGGTCATTGCCAGGGTGTTGCTATGCGGTTGCTTGTTGCTGATGTGTTGTGTGTGGTTGCCGGGGCGTCGCTATGCAGTTGGTCATTGCCAGGGTGTCGCTATGCAGTTGGTCATTGCCAGGGTGTTGCTATGCGGTTGCTTGTTGCTGATGTGTTGTGTGTGGTTGCCGGGGCGTCGCTATGCAGTTGGTCATTGCCAGGGTGTTGCTATGCGGTTGCTTGTTGCTGATGTGTTGTGGGTGGTTGCCGGGGCGTCGCTATGCAGTTGATCATTGCCAGGGTGTTGCTATGCAGATGCTTGTTGCTGATGTGTTGTGGGTAGTTGCCAGGGCGTCGCTATGCAGTTGGTCATTGCCAGGTTGTTGCTATGCGGTTGCTCAAGGGTACACAAAAAAAAGAGACAATTCGGACAAGAATAAAACACACTAAAATTTAAATGCAAAACCAAAAATAACTGCAATTCACAATCGTGTATTGAACCGTGGTTGTCGTACCCAACAATTCAATATTATATTGAGAACTGTGCCATCCCTACTTGACGCCATGGGATGATGCATATGTTTGATGGAGACTCTGGGCTCATTTTATACTCTTCATCATAACATGGCAATCTGTAGCTCTGAACCTTTTACTGTTCACGTGTCTCTGATTATGGCATTTGCAACACTAAATTGATTTCCAGTTGGGTTTGATTTCCAGGAGACATTCGTGCTGATAAGATGCTTAGCATGAATGCAATGTAAGTCACTTTTAGATCTACTAAATTAATACATTTTATCAAACAGAGAGTGATGAAAGAGTGTTCCTGGGTGTGTTTATGTCCCTTTGTTAGTCTTTTAGTATTGAATATATCATTAATATTTCACATTTATTAACCTGTTCTTATTCAACCTGTTCTTATTCAGAAGACAGTCTCTATAGTGGGCAATTTTCATGCTCTGGGTTTTGAAATATTCATCAGCGAATCCTCCGACTTCAGCACTCACAGGCCTGTTATTATCCTCAGATTGTGAAATATCAGCGCATGAGAGTAAATGCTGCTAATGAAGTGCTTTGGAGACAATTGTGGATGACTGGACAATAGAGCTCTGTTGTGTGAATGTAGGTCACTCTGTGTGTGTGTGTGTGTGTGTGTGTGTGTGTTCTCATTGATGCGTGTTTCTTCTCGTTTGGACACATACTGAAATGCATTTTATTTTAAAGAAAATATGAACAGTGCATGCAGAACTTACTGCCATGATGCTTGGATGTTGTGGGTGGTTGTCAGGGTGTTGGTATGTGGTTGCTTGTTGCCAATGTATTGTGGGTGGTTACCAGGGTGTTGCTATGCGGTTGGTAATGTGTTGTGGGTGGTTGTCAGGGGGTTTCTATGAAGTTGCTAATGTATTGTGGGTGGTTGCCAGGGTGTTGCTATGTGGTTGTTTGTTGCTTATGTGTTGTGAGTGGTTTCCATGGTGTTGCTATGTGGTTGTTTGTTGCTAATGTGGTTGGCAGTGTGTTTCAGTGTGATTGCTAATGTGTTGTGGGTGGTTGCCGGGTTTCGTTATGCAGTTGGTGGTTGTTAGGGTGTTGCTATATGGTTGCTACAGTGTTGTAGGTGGTTGCCAGGGTGTTGCTATGTGGTTGCTAATGCATTGTGGCTGGTTTCCAGGGTGTTTCTATGCGGTTTCTAACTTGTTGCGGGTGGTTGCCAGGGTGTTGCTGCTATGCAGTTGCTAATGCGTTGTGGGTGGTTGCCAAGGTGTTGCTATGCAGTTGCTAATGCACTGTGGGTGTTATTGCCAAGGGGTTGCTGTACGGTTTTCAATGTGTTGTGGGTATTCCTAGGTGGTTGCTAAGGTGTTCTGGGTGGTTGATGAGGTCCACATGAATGAGTACATCATGATGTTCAAAAAAAATAAAATAAAATAAAATAAAGTAAATAAAGTTAATTTTGTTGCCACTTAATGACGTGTGTGTGTAATGGAGACTCTGGGCTGGTTTGGACTCGGTTCAGACTGATGTAAGTCTATCATTTAGTCTGAATTTATGAGAGGGAATCACTGCAGCTGTAAACGTGCATTATATCTCACACAGACTGAGAGAGGAGATGAGAGATGATGTGGCAGATGTTTAAATGGGTAGTATATATAGGCCTATATATATTTACATTTATATCTAGTCATTTAGCAGATGTTTTTATCCAAAGCGACTTACAAATGAGGACAATGGAAGCAATCAAAATCATCAAAAGAGCAATGATATACAAGTGCTATAACAAGTCTCAGCTAGCTTAGCGTAGTACACATACAGTAGGAAGTATTTTTAAATAATATAATAAATAAAAAGAAAACCGATAGAATAGAGAAAGAATAGAACAAGCTAGTGTTAGAGGTCTTTTTGTTTTTGTTAATTGTATAATAAATGAAAATAAAACGAAAAGATTAGAAAGCTATTTTTTGTGTATATATATATATTATATATATATATATATATATATTATATATATATATATATATATACATATATATATATATATATATATGTATATATAATGTATATATATTGAGATATCTGGATTTGAGTTAGACTATGTATCTTGGCAAATATGAGCACAGTTTAAGACACAGTTCTGCTTGTGTCGTATCATTTATTTGTCATCATATGAGCGCAGAGCATCTCTTGTGTCTCTTTAGAGGAAGCACTCTGTTATTTTTGGCATGTGGTTGTCAGTTTAACGGGGCACAAGCACAGTTGCCCGGCCACAGAGCTCTGCTGCGCACCACAGCTCTTCAGAGCGCTCTCTGAGCCATATGTGCTACAGATGGGTCAGTCTCTAGTGCTGCCATAGGCCGGTCCGAGGGTCCGAGGTCATTAATCAAGGGCTCTAAGTGCTGCCGGTCCACAGCAGAGAGGAATAATGTGCCATAATCAGACGTCATCAGAACATCAGGATGATTTACCTGGATAATCTCCTAGATAGACACTAAAAATGCCTGCATTGCACTCTGGATATTAATTCATTTCTGCTGAAGCATGCCTCTAATTATGACATGTTACTTGTGAACTGGTTTTAAAGGAGAAATGTGTATTTTCCCCCTTTTTTTGACTGAAGGAGGGACCCGAGTTATATTGTAGAGATTCAGTAATGGACTCTTAATTTGCTGGGCTAGTACACAACCACATGGCACACTATAGCAACCACCTAGCAACACCCTGGCAACCACCTTAAATAGCAACACCCTGGCAACCACCTTAAACACATTATTTCAACCAAATGGTAACACCCAGGAAACCACCTAACAACACCATTCTAGCAATACCCTAGCAACCACCTATCAGATTATATCAACCACATAGCAACACCCTGGCAACCACCTACTGTAGCACACATTAGCAACCACATAGGAACACCTTTTCAACCACAAAGCAAAACCCTGTAAACCACTTAGTACGCACCAGCAACCACCCTAGTAGCATTCTTTGACCAACTACTTCATCTTTAAAACTACCTAGTACATCTTTGTATCAGCTAGCCTAGCACACCCTAGCAACTTCATAGCAACAGCTGGTATTCACTCACATTTTCCGAAAATGTACAAATCTGATGTTGTAGAATTTGGTGCAAAATTAAACACAGTTAATTTAGCGCTTGTTTGGGCCAAACCTAGCAAACCTTTGCAACCACCTAACAACACACTTGCAACCACCTAACACACCCTAGAAACCACATAGCAACACACTGGCAACTATTTAGGAGCACCCCAGCAACCACCTAGTACACCTTAGCAACTAAACAGCAGCACCCTGCCATCCACTTAGCAACACCCTAGCAACAACACATAAACATCCCAGCAACCACCTAGCACTCCTTAGCAACTACACAGCAACACTCTGGCATTCACTTAGCAACAACACATAAACATCCCAGCAACCACCTAGCACTCCTTAGCAACTACACAGCAACACCCTGTCATTCACTTAACATCACCCTAGCGACAACACATAAACATCCCAGCAACCACCTAGCACACCTTAGAAACTACACAGCAACACCCTGGCATTCACTTAGCAACACCCTAGCAACAACACATAAACATCCCAGCAACCACCTAGCACACCTTAGCAACTACACAGCAACACCCTGGCATTCACTTAGCAACACCCTAACAACAACACATAAACATCCCAGTAATCACCTAGCACACCTTAGCAACTACACAGCAACACCCTGTCATCCACCTAGCTGCACCCTAGCAACAACACATAAACATCCCAGCAACCACCTAGCACTCCTTAGCAACTACACAGCAACACCCTGTCATTCACTTAGCAACACCCTAACAACAACACATAAACATCCCAGCAACCACCTAGCACACCTTAGCAACTACACAGCAACACCCTGGCATTCACTTAGCAACACCCTAGCAACTACACATAAACATCCCAGTAATCACCTAGCAATACACCAGCAACTTTTTAGCAACACCTAGTCACTCACATCTAGTCACTACAAATCTGGTTATTTCTGTCATTTTGATGCCATCAAATTTGGTGCAGAATTTCACACTGCTGCTTTAACGCTGGTTTAAGCCAAATGAAGATCTAGTAGTTGAAGAACAGTCTGCTGTGGAAGAGTTTAATCTATGTTTAAAGACACAAACATCAGGCTCCACACACTCAAGCACAGAATGAAAACTGACAGTCATTATGTCAGGGAAAGAGAGTCAACATTTCCTGAGAAGAGCCGGAGTGTGTGTGTGTGTGTGTGTGTGTGTGTGTGTGTGTGTGTGTGTGTGTGTGTGTGTGTGTGTGTGTGTGTGTGTGTGTGTGTGTGTGTGTGTGTGTGAGGGATTACGGACTTGAGCAGTCACTGTCTCTCTCTCTGAGCCTCTAATCATTTTTACTGTGAAAGATTTGAGCGCACTCACTGAGCCACTTACTATTCCACAGCCAGCGTGAATCGTTCGTGTCCCTCAGTGTTTCCTTCGAATATGTTGTAGCAATGCAGCAACAAAAGCTGTTGGAAATTCTACAGTATATTAATAACGCAAAACTGAATATAAATGAGTCCAAATAAGCTTATTCTTGAGTTTGCTGGTGCTCAGTATCACGTTGATGGATTTGATTTTAATTAAACAGCCATTCAAATAGAATTTATTTTGCACTTAGAAAATATATATCATTTATTAATTGAATAGATGCAAAAACATACATTTCATAAAGAACAAAAGCCTTTTTTTAATGATAACTGAACACAAATGCTCATGCTCTCGACTGGTTTTGTGAGATTCACTCTGTCCGTGTGTTAAACTGGCTCATGTTCAAGTGTGACTCATTGCCGTCTCTCCCTCGTTTCGCAGCGAGCTCATCCTGTCCAACATCGATGCTGCCGTTTCCGGTAATTGGCAGTGTCACGTGACCAGTTCCCGTGGCAACAGCTCAATCGGAATGGAGATTGTGGTGCTGGAGGCGACGGCGCTGTACTGCGGAGCCGAGAGGGTCAGTAGCAACAAGGGTGACTTCAGGTGTGTCTGCGGCTACAGACATCACACACAGACACACACACGCCAATCACCAGAGCGCCAGCTTAAAGGGACAGTTCACCCAAACAGTTCACCCCCCCCCCCCAAGTTGTTACAAACCTTTATGAGTTTCTTTCATTTAATGATCTACACTCTTATTGCCATCTGCTTCCATGAATATATAACATCCATGGAACCTTTCCCTTGTTCTATTTAAAAAAATAAAAAAAATGGGATTCTATGGCTACCGTCAGTGTTTATAGTAATACCTTTTTTTTTTTTCGTGTTCAACAGAAGAATGAAACTCATTCAGGTTTGGAGAATTTTCATTTTTGGGTGAACTGCGCCTGTAAAAACCACACAGAATGTGTATTTGCGACGCTTCAGTGCCTCCTTTTTGTTTTAATGTCAGTTCTCTGATTGCTGCTTTTATAGCTCCATGTTCTGTTTATTCAGCATACGTCTGTAATGGGCTGGAAAATGAGCTTGTTGTTAGCAGAGGAATTAATGTCATTTGTTCATTACTGACTACAACAAACGGACACTGCTCATGTTCACAAACTCATGTGAGAAACTCGTCAAAAGACACTGCCATTCAACAGCTTGGGGTCAGAAATTAATATTTTTATTCAGCAAAGATGCATTAAATTGATCAGAAGTGACAGTAAAGACATTTATAATGTTACAGAAGATTTCTATTTCAAATATATTCTGTTCTTCTGAACTTTCTATTCATCTGTGAATCCTGAAAAATAAAATGTATCAGTTTCCACAAAGCTGTTTTCAACATTGATAATAATCAGAAACGTTTTTTGAGAAATTTCAGCTTTGATCACAGAAATAAATTACAATTTAACAGATAGAAACAGCTGTTGTTTTAAATTTTATTTTTTTTTATTTTTTTTTTGTGTTTTTTTTATAATATATGTTGTGTTTTTGTTGAGAAGAGGATTCTTTTATTTAAAAATTAATTTTAATTAAATATATATTTTTTTAAACAAAAATTGACAGGTCGTGTAAGTAAAAATAAAAAAAGTGTGTGTAATATAAAATAATATAAAATAATATAATATATACAAATATTATATTATATTGTTCTTATCTTCAATCAAAGACAGGAATAAATTTCAGCTTAAATGATTATAATTTTAAATAGAAATTATTATAAAATTAGAAAACAGTTATTTTTAATTGTAATAATATTTCAAAATTTTTACTATATTTTTGACCAAATAAATGCTTCCTTGTTGAGCATATGATACATCTTTCAAAAAACATTAAAAAATCAAAAAACAAAAAACAAAAAAAACAAACAAAAAAAAAACAGGTAGTGTAAGTGTATACACATTTTTTAAAATGTATTTATTATGTATCATTTATTATTATCATCAAAGACAGGAATACATTTTACATTAAATTGTTATTATTTCAAATATAAATTATTATTAAATTAGAAAAGTTATTTTAAATTGTAATAACACTTCACAATATTACTGTTTTTACTGTATTTTGATCAAATCCATGTAGTTTTGGTGAGCAGAAGAACCCCAAACTTTTGAGTGGTCATGTAAAACATCTGAATGTTATCACGTTATCTTGAAAAATATCACAGCCAGTGTCATTTATAGTAAAGAAAGATGCTCAAATATGCTTTCCAAGCACAACATTTGGTAAAGAACTATAAATTCTATAAATTAATATATATATAAATGTACTATAAATTATCTACTAAAAAAGATTCAAACCACACTGAGACGTCAAACATGACTAAGAAAGGTGACATTAGTGATCTTGATCTGATGAATCACGTTCACAGGTGGCCGAAGACGTTGGCTGGTTTCATGGCCTTCCTGCCGTGTGCCGTGTCCAGCTCTAGCTCCGCCCCTCAGGAGAAGAAGGCGTGGTCCCGCTCTGACTCCGCCCCTCAGGAGAAGAGGGCGTGGTCCCGCTCTGACTCCGCCCCTCAGGAGAAGAGGGCGTGGCGCAGGTGTGACCGCACGGGCCGCTGGGCAGAGCACGACTATAACCAGTGCTCATATGTGAGAAAGTCCACCCGCAGCCTGCATGAGCTCACACAGGTCTGTACTTCATCATCATCATCATCATTCTCATCAGCAGCGAGTGTTTTATTGCGGTCTCGGACCGAATGGTGCTGCCAGAGGGCCATTATCCTGCTGGAATCGCTTCTGACGCGAAGCAGATGTTCAACTTGACCTTGATTTACTCAATCACTTGTGTGTTAAAGGCTGAAAGCATCCGCAGCAAGGGAATCTTTGACACTTGATTGGCTCCGGATCTCTCAGTAATCTTCACAATTATTACTTTAAGCTGCTTTGGACCTGTTTAAATCTGTAGTAACATGTGATCCGATCACACTAGTTCAGTGCTAAACACAGATTCAGACGCTATTCAAACGCTAATGCATCCTGACGACACGCAATATTTGAGCACACAATATTAGAAGCCAAAGCATGCATTTCAACTAGTTATTTTTAGAATGAAATAACCATCTGAAAAATTTGGAAAAGCGAATGTACAGTAGCGTTCTGAAAAATTTGGAAAAGCGAATGTACAGTAGCGTTAAGTGATAAGAAGGGGTTGATATGTTTTGAAAGAAGTCTCTTCTGCTCTCTATTTTTTATTAAAAAAAAAAAAATTAAAATGTAATTTATTTCTGTGATTGATGATGAAATTAGAAAATTAAGGACATTCATATATTTGAACTTAGACTTCTTGTCAAACATTTGTAGCTGATAATTGTTCTGAATAATGTTTGTGAAAGAAGTCTCTTTTGCTCACCGAGGATGCATTTATTTGATCAAAAATACTGTAATAATTTTGATATGTTTTTTTTTTTTAAAAACAGAAGTTTTTCTATGTGAATATCTGTTAAACTGTAATTTATTTCTGTGATGCACAGCTGAATTTTTTTAGCATCATAACTCCAGTCTTCAGTGTCACATGATCTTTAGAAATCATTCTAATATGATGATTTGCTGCTCAAGAAATATTACTGATTATTATCAATGCTTGAAAACAGTTGTTCTGCACAATATTTCTGTGGAAACTGTGATGCATTTTATTTTTTCTGGATTCACAGATGAATAGAAAGTTCAGAAGAACAGCGTTTATTTGAAATAGAAATCCTTTGTAACATTATAAAAGTCTTTGCTGACACTTTTGATCAATTTAATGCAAAAGTATAAATTTACTGACCGCAAACATTTGAACAGCAGTCCAGATGCACGTGCAGAGACACACTGATGACTGTAATCTTCTGGTTCTCTCAGATGTCGGTGAACGTCTCCAGCGCTCTGATGTTGGCGCAGCAGCTCTCGTCTCTCACCAGCAGGGCGGCGCTGTTTGGAGACATGATGGATGTGATATTCGTCACTCATCTGGTAGAAAGACTCACACGCCTCGTGGATCATGTCAGAGAGGTGAGAATCACATCCCAACACGCCTGAGTTTATGCTTAAAACAAGAAAAGATTTGTCTTGCCAAACTTTTTTTATCTAGTTTAACTTGACGTACTACAACAACTAGTTATAAAACAGAATAAAAATGAATAAAAACTAAACAGAAAAAAAAAGGTAACACTTTAGAATAGGGAACACTTAGTCATTATTAACTATGACTTTTCCCTCAATAAATTCCTAATTTGTTGCTTATTAATAGTTAGTAATGTAGTTGTTAAGTTTAAGTATAGGTAGGATTAGGGATATAGAATAAGGCATTAATATATGATTAATTACTACTAATAAATGGCTAATATTCTAGTAACATGCATGCTAATAGGCAACTTGTTAAGAGACCCTAAAATAAAGTGTTACCCTTTAAAATTTATTTGAGGCACTGCACGCTGTTATCAGCTATTTTCAGCTTTAAGTGTTACGTACACATGTTCACTCAACACGTTTAGCATTGTAATAACACCACCACAAGAGCTCCAGGAGGCTGTTTATGTGTGAATGAGGAGAAAACACACTCAACCGCTTTGGGGAAATCCGTATTAATTACATTACTCTTGCTGCCATATGTGACACACACACTACATGCTAAGTATGCAAACATTTGCATTCATTAGGAAGAGGCTCTTATTTACATTTAATTGACTGAGCATTCATGGTATACATCTTATCAGTATATGTTTTCACTGGGAAATTAACCCTTTGGAAAGCAGCAGCGCAAATGAGTCAATTTGTTACAGACAAATAATACAATATATATAAAAATCAAACATTTTTAAATCATTATAAAAGTTCTGATAGGCTATTCCATCCACATTTGCATTGCTGTAAGATAAGAAATTTTAAAATATATTAAGGTTGAATTTTAATAAAAAAAAAAAAAGAAAAAAACGAAAGAAAAAAAAAAAAAAAAAAAAAAATATATATATATATAGAAAAAAAAAAAAAAAAAAAAAATATATAATATATATATTATATATATACTATATTTAATATTATATAGAGAGTACAGGTCAAAGTTTTGGAAACATTACTATTTTTAATGTTTTGATGAAAAGTCTCTTCTGCTCAGAAGCCTGCATTTATTGATCAAATATACAGAAAAAAACAGTAATATTGTGAAATATTATTACAACTTAAAAATAATAGTTTTCTCTTTGAATATACTTTAAAAAAATGATTTATTCCTGTGATGCAAAGCTGAATTTTCAGCATCATTTACTCCAGCCTTCAGTGTCACATGTAACATCCAGTCTATCACATGATCATTTAGAAATCATTCTAATATTCTGATTTATTATGAGTGTTGGAAAACAGTTCTGCTGTCCTAATATATTTGATCAATAAAAGGTTAAAAAGAACTGCATTTTATTAAAAAAATAAAAAAAAATTCTAATAATATATATTCTAATAATATATTTTTCTTTTACTAATCACTTTTTATCAATTTAACACATCCTTGCTGAATAAAAGTATGATTTTTATTTAAAAAAAAGAAAGAAAAAAATGACTGACCCCCAATTACTGACCAGTAGTGTATATTTTTATTACAAAATATTTTTATTTTAAAAACATAGATTCTTTTTTTTTTTTTTTCTTTTTATTCATCAAAGTATCCTAAAAAAGTATCACATGTTCTGAAAAAATATTTAAGCAGCAGAACTGTTTCCAACTTTGATAATGAATCATCATATTAGAATGATTTCTAAAGGATCATGTGATAATGATCCTAAAAATTCAGCTTTGCATCACAGAAATAAATGATAAGTTAAAGAATAATAAATTTAAAAACAATTATTTTAAATTGTAATAATATTTCACAATTTTATAATTTTTTTTCTGTATTTTTGATCAAATAAATGCAGGCTTGATGAGCAGAAGAGCGACTTCTTTCAAAAAACATTAAAAATAGTAATGTTTCCAAACTTTTTGACCTGTACTTAATATATATATAATAATATATATATATATATATATATATATATATATATATTATATATATATATAGTATATATATATATATATGAGCCTCACTATATTAATCTTATATTTAAATATGCACTGTAAATTATTTTTCAAGGTTGTAAATAAATATTTTTGAAGTGTGTTTTACACGAAAATATTCATGAATTTCATGTTTAATTCAGTGAATTACTTGCCATTTATTTTTAATTATTTGTGAAATTTACTAGCAATTTCCTAGTGAAAGGTGTTTAAAAAACACTTTTACTTGTGTTTAGATTGTAGAAATAAATTTAATAATTGAATAATATTTTATATTAATTAATTTGAACTAATCCAAGCAAAAAGTGCAGTTTAAGGGACATGAAGGCAGTTTCTTCTGAAAAACAGGGTGCATAAAATATACATGTGAGATTCTGATACGAATTCTCTTAATTTGTTAACTTTAACAGCTCGCTTCAGTTCAGCGCTCTTGAAACACTCAGATTTCATGCTAGAGCTGCTCGTTCACTGTATAGTGAGGACTCAGAGCAGCAGTTACAGTAATGTTATGATTCAGAGGTCACAGATGAGCTGAGAATATTGCCCATTTTCCTCCATTAAACGAGGATGAGCCACTGAAGTAAATGAGACATAACCGTCATAATCAAGCCTTTATATGAATCTCACTGCTCTTATAGGTTTTGATGGCTTGTACTGGACATTCATTTATTTCAGGACGGTCCGTTTATGGAGATTAACTGTGCATGAGTTGAGAAATCAAAAACATACCTCTATGAAACAAAAACTTATGGGAATATACTAGAAAATAATATAATGAATTATTTTTTTTTTCCAGTATATATATACTCTCTCTCTCTCTCTCTCTCTCTCTCTCTCTCTATATATATATATATATATACTGTATATTCATTTTATGGTTAGCACATTTATTATTTTTAAAAAAAATGTGTCATGGTACTGTTATATATACTCTCTCTCTCTCTCTCAAGTATGGCTATTTATTTATTTATTTATTTAAAAAGAAAAAGTATGGCTATTTATTTATTTATTTATTAGCATACAAATATATGGTTAAATGTCACAATATATATTTTCCTCATAATTATGCACATATATTACTCATACTTTTTTCCATTTTAAGTTGGATTTTTTTTGTATGCGCACAGTACCATATTTCAGTTGAATTAAATATAAATTAAATGTTAATATAATATTATAAACATATAATATATAAACGTTAAATATAAAATTACACACATTACTCTCTCTCTCTCTCTCTCTCTCTATAGAATGTATAATTGAATGTATATATTTTTAATTAAATAATAATATTGACTGTCAAGATACAAGGACATATATTTTCTTTGTGTAAGGGTAAATCCAGTGAAACTAATCATAGTCCATCCGTAACAGAGGCCAGTGAAGTTCATACCTGCAGAGTTATAAGTCTAAGTGTGATGGTGTGTGTGTGTGTGTGTGTGTGTGTGTGTGTGTGTGTGTGTGTGTGTGTGTGTGTGTGTGTGTGTGTGTGTGTGTGTGTGTGTGTGTGTGTGTAGTTGGCTGATCTCGTGTTGGACGTGGCCAGTAACATGATGGCGGTGGAGGAACATGTTCTCTGGATGGCTCAGGATGAGGCTCGTGCGTGTACACGGATCGTCCAGTGTGTGGAGCGGATCGCAGACCTCGCGCTCAGCGCAAACACCTCCGGCATCTCAAAGGTGACACTCCAACAGCATCACACAACGCATTTCATTGGGGAGGACAGTTTTTCTGGAAAAAACTTTAAAACTGTTTTTTTTATATATATATATATATAATAATACAAAATTGAGCTTTTTATTATTTAAAAAAAAGTTTACTTTATTAATTATTTTATTTTATTTTATATATATATTTTTTTAAGCAGCTTAACAGAAAATGCAAGATCTAAAAAAAAAATATCATAACCAGCCTACAGAATGCTTTTGTAATTGACTTGATTTCAGAAAGGAAAAAAAAATCTGTTCTCAAAAGATGTTTAAAAAGAGGCAAAACCAATACTGTACATGAAATGCAAATAAATAAAATTAATAAATTTGTACAATGCAATGTTATTTTAGTATCAATGAGAGGCTATAATAGTTTTAGTAATATTTTTAATGAGATTTTTTTATTTTATTTAGTTTTTCTTATTTTATTTCCATTGTTAGCGTTTATTTAATCTTTTTTTTAAATGGTTTTAATTGTTAGTTAGCTACAATTACCCTGCTAAACTGGCCTGAATATCTCTTGTGATTTTGCTCGTTAAACACTGATGTTGTGCTGCTGATATATTCCCTGATGTATTGAGAGTCGTGGGAATAATACATGCTGTCTACATCCCAGGTGGGATTTTTGCTTCTAAATGTGTAAATATTGGTATAATGACAGAGACGCGTTTGGCTCAGAGCTGTTATTCTTATAATGTAGGTTACAGACTGGCATCGTTGATGGAGTCTTTGTTTAGTCTTTTTATATTTTCATAATCAGTCCTTGACTCACTCAGCAGAACCTCGAACAATGAATGTTTATTTTCCAGCGAGTAATTAGTGTGAGGAAAGTGGGTCATGTAACGTCCTGTGTGTGTGTTTGTGGGCAGGTTTCGGCTAACATCGCTCTGGAGGCGCTGACGCTCCGGCTGGACGCTCTCATGGGTTTGTTGTGTTTGGTTGTTTAAGGTGGTGCATCTGCTGACCTCTGGTGGCCCCAATGTGGGTAATGTGGGTACCACATCCGAGCACAACACCCTCCTCAACTTCAGATGCCACACGGTTAACATCTCCGGGTCACCCATGGGTCAGCTCAGCCAGGTGAGGCTCGTCACAAACCGTCCGACGTGTCCAAAAACCATTCCACCACATATCCTGTGCTTTTTACTTGGATTAAAAGAATCAGTGTTTTATACTTTTGAAATTTAAGTTGTTAGGTTTACTGTCTTTCTTTTAAATCATCTAATTATGCTTCTAAATGCTTTAATGAGTATAATATTTTATTTAAATGTTGCAATTTTACCATTTTACAATTATATATTTTTAGGTTGTTTTATAATTGTTATAAAATAAAATGTATTATTTTTATTTATTTTAATATTTTATATTTTGTAGTTTTTATATTTTATTTAAATGATGCTTTTTTCATTTTAGAATTATAAATGTTTGAAATTATAAATGTTAATATAAAATAAATAATAAAATAATGTTATTTTTTAAAATGGTAAAATATTTAACAATTTATATTTATACAATTTATATATATATATATATATATATTAATTTAAATTTTTAAATTTTTTAATTAATTTAAATTATAAATGTTTTACATTTTAAATATTCATTTGAAACATTTCATTATTAAGAAAAAAAATATTATTTGTAATTGTAAAATATTTTATCATTTTAATATATTTTTATATTCTGTCATTTTTAACATTTTATTCAAATGTCAGAAGCGGGTGGAATTTATAACAAAGAGGGCGGGACATACTTTGGACAAAACTGTTTTCCCAGATGAGAATGACTGTACATTTATATTCTATATATTATATTTATTGTTTAGAATCACGCAGTATTCTGAGACCGTATTTTCTGAGAGTGATGCCAGCGTCTGTTGCTTCCGGATAGATAGAAACAGACAGGATTTCTGTGTTTTTCATAGCTTTCTCTTGACTTATTGCCACAAAAGCTAAAACAGGAGTGTGGTTTTGATGGGCTGAATCTCCTGAAGGTGTTAATGACATCTGCGGCTCTGTCTGGACGTCCAGCTGTGAGTTCAGGAGCTCTGATGAGGAGATCAGACTTCAGTCCACAATCACAGAGACTCACCGCTGACCCGGCTGACCGAAGCACTGCTGCACAGAGTGTGGCCATGAGAGTAGAGTAGAGTAGAGTAGAGTAGAGTATGATGAGATGGGACTTCAGTCCACAATCACATAAAATGCAATGCCATGCAATGCAATGCAATATGCAATGTCATGCAATATAAAATAAAATAAAATAAAATAAAATAAAATAAAAAATAAAAATAAAATATAAATAAAAAATAAATTAAATTAAATTAAATTAAATTAAATTAAATTAAATTAAATTAAATTAAATCATGTGTTATGTAAGGCTCAGCCCTACTTCCTTTATAAGGGAATAATCCTCCTGGTCTCATACTGAAAATAATAATAATAAAATTTGAATTTTGATTGGTTGTGAGATTTTTTTGCAGATAGTTATATAATAATTATTTTGACGATAGTTATAAAAAAAATCCATGTTTGTGTGTGAATATATACATAAAGTTTCTCCTTGAGATTTCGGGTTCAGTACATCATGCAGGATGCTTGAGCTGAACGCGGGATATCGCTTTAATGAGGAGGAAGAGTGTAAAGTATAAATCAGACTAACGCCGCAGGCTAATCTCTGTCTATCAGTCTCGAGGTCTGTATAAGTGATCATCAGTCTGCCCTGACACACACTAACAAGTGAACGACTCGCTGACTTTGGTTTGAAATGGATTTTGATCCGGACTTCATTTGCCTTTGGGAGATTTAGATAATATCATAATCTGATCACATCACTCACACACACAATCAAATATTACACAGTCCATTTTGTCATCTTTCTGTCCTCACAGAAATAGTTCAGAAATCTGATAAAACTCAGAAAATGACAAAAATGCCTCATGCAATATATGTATATATGTAGACCACAGTATTCTTATTTCCCACCTTGAGCATTGTGTAGGTTTAAAAAGGCTGTGCCCTAAACTGGTTCAAATCATACTTGAATAATAGTATACTTAGGACTTAATAATAGTATATTAATAATAATAATAGGACTTTCTCAGTCTGTGTGGATGGGAGCTCATCTTCTAAATCAGTTTTGACCTGTGGGGTTCCACAAGGATCTGTCCTTGCCCCCATTTAATTTTCTTTATATGTGCTTCCATTGGAGTCAATTTTTAATAAACACAGAGTGTCGTTTCATTGTTATGCTGATGACACTCACATTTATGTGCCTTTTAAGCAAAATGATGACCAGAGTTTGAATGCTTTAACCGCGTGTATGTCTTATATTAAAACTTGGATGTTCCTAAATTTCTTACATTTAAATAAGAGTAAGACGCAGGCAGTCATGTCCGGGCCTTTAGCTGTTTCTGGCAACACATTCCAAGTCTTAGGTAACCTAAAAAATATTATTATTAAGAGTTTTTTAACGTTTGCAGAGTTTGAGAGAGTCATACATGCTTTTATTTCATCGCGACTGCAACTCAGTGTATATATAGGTATTAGCCAATCCTATATTAATTGCCTTCAAACAGTCCAAAACGCAGCTGCTAGACTCCAGACTGGCACTCGCAAATATGAACATATTACGCCAATCTGACTCTCTTTGCATTAGCTGCCAGTCTGTTTTCGAATAGAGTTTAAAATTTTACTCTTTGTTTTCAAGGTCTTAAATTGACTAGCTCCTTCTAATCTTTCTGACCGTTTGAGTATAAACACTCCAGCTAGATATTTAAGGTCATCAAATTAAAATCTTGTATTGGTCCCTAGATCTAGGCTGAAGAAAAAAGGTGACCGGGGTTTTGCCATAGCTGGCTCTAAACTGTGGAATAGTTTACCGCTCTCTATTAGATTCATCTAATCAGAATCAGTTTTTAAAGCAAAATTAAAAACCTATCTCTTGGGGAAGGGTTATAATCGTCGAGTCCGAATGGGTTTTTGTCTTAACAATCATTTGTTGTATTCTGTGTCTTATAGTCATTTTGTATTATCTCCTTTTGATTTTCCTTAAAATTCTATTGTTCAGCACAATGGTCAACAACTGTTGTTTTTATTGTGCTTTATAAATAAACTGAGGTTGAGATTGAGATAAATCTCCTCCATTTGTAGCCGTTTGAGTGTGAGTGTGTGTGTGTTTGTGTGTGTGTGTGTGTGTGTGTGTGTGTGTGTGTGTGTGTGTGTGTGTGTTTAGGCGGCTCATCTGCAGAGCTGCATTAAAGATGTATTCCTCTCACTCACCTGAAGTGCAAGCAGAGAAACGCCTCTGAATGTTGAAACACTTGGAGCGTTTCATCTCCACTGCACTAGAGAGAGAGACAGAGACGCACAGTAGAGATCTGTGTCTGTGAAATACATGGCTACATTATCACTGAATAAAAGCAGAGTTACAGAAACAGACTCTCCTGAAGACAGTTAGTCTGAGAAATCGAAGCATCACCGATATCTGACCGCTCTGAGTTTGACTCATGAGCTCTGAACTTCTCTATAATCATCACACAGCCCTGCATCATATCTGATGAATGAAATGATCTTCTGTATATTCTTGATTTGAGTTTGAAGACAGAAGAAAATACAAACATGAGCCTGTTGTTTTCTGCTTTCACTGCATCCAAACACATTTTATTGGTTTTGTTGAGTTAAGTTGAGTTTTTGTAGTTTTTTTAAATTATTTGGAGTTTTTTAGTTTTTTTATATATTTTTAAATTTTTGTTGTTGTTGCTAAGCAGTTGTTAGAGTGTTCTGGGTGGTTACCAAGGTGTTTTTAGGGTGTTTTGAGTGCCAGGATGTTGCTAAGCGGTTGCTAGGATGTTTTGAGTTGTAACCAGGGCGTTGCTAAGTGCTTTCCAGGGTTTTCTGCTGTATCTGTCTGTGTTTTACTGCATAAAAACTGTGACAGAAAATGACAGATTTGGGGGAAAAACTGTTTATTTATTTTGTAAGGTTATTTGACATTAAATGGAGTATTTTAACATATTTTTAGTTTTCCTTTTTATATATATATATTTCTATATTCTATAAGAGTCCAGTAAACTGATAAAAAATGATATGATCAATTAATCATGGCAACATTTGTTTTTCAGTAACATTATACAGTAAAGTCACAAGTTTTTTTTTTCTATTTTTATTAAATTCTGTCAAAAAAAAAACATCCAAAGAAACAATACCACATACAATTCAGCAATGAGTGTGTGTGTGTGTGTGTGTGTGTGTGTGTGTGTGTGTGTGTGTGTGAGTGTGTGTGTGTGTGTGTGTGTGTGTGTGTGTGTGTGTGTGTGTGTGTGAGAGAGAAATAATACCAGTAGTAATACATTAACAAGAAAAATGCATACGTTACCCCCAAAAATTAAAGTTTAATTAATGTGTTATTAATGCATTTGTTACAGTATTTATTCATCTTTGTTAACATCAGGAAAATACTATACTGTAACTGTAAGTTCATGTTAGCTCATGTCCATTAAATAATATTAACAGATGCAACATTTGA
>NC_056584.1:27932867-27957867 GCF_018340385.1 Cyprinus carpio | reverse complement strand
CCTCCACTTTAGGAACACTTACATACAACAAATTTTACAGTTTTATTCCTCTCTATATTATGAAGGTTTTTATAGAGGGATTTGTTCATATAATATTCCCCTGATTTTTTTTACACTTTATATATTTGCATCTGTAGATTTCAATTACAATACATATCTTATAGACCGTTTTCTCAAAATGAGTTTTTTTCTCCACTCCAGTAACACTTATGTACACCAAATTTTACAGTTTTATTCCTATCTATATTCTGAATGTTTTTATAGAGGGGTTTGTTCATATATCATTCAACTGACTTATTATTGCACTTTAAGTCAGTATATATGTATGTCTGTATTTCAGTTACAATACATATCTTTAAAGAGTTTCTTTCTCCACTTCAGTAACACTTCTGTACACCAAACTTAGCAGTTTTATATCTGTCTATATTCTGAAGGTTTTTATAGAGGGGTTTGTTCAAGTAACATTTATACTGATTTATATAACATTTTATTCCTAACAAATGGTGGAAATGCATTTTTTTTTTTTGTCTGTTGACAGTATTTTCTGATTCCTGGAGTGATAAAAAGAGAAATCCAAAATTCCCCTCTGTAAAAACATTTAATATTTCAACAAAATCAAGCAAGATTTAAGTACCTGAATGTTTCTAAGATTTCTCATTACATAATCCTGATTTTTGTTTGCAATATTCCTTTAATATTGCTGAACCATCACATACTTTTAAAATCCAGTGTTAAGCTGCAGTACTTTCTTATGCAGATGTGTTAAATATCAGCAATCGTAGAGTCCAGTCGAATATGATGCTGAAGTTGATAGATAACATGTTTTGGGGTTGCTCAGTGCTCCTTCACCCCCAGGTGAGTCTGCCCTTTCCTGAAACCAGCAGAAGATCTTTTATGCATTAGCTTTTTAATTTGATGATCTACATTAATCATTGTTGTTCTGTCAGCTGGAGTGGCATCAGAAGGACATGACCACGACCAAACGCTCCTCAGAGCTCATGAACGAGTCATAGATCTGTTGATTAAACTACAGCATCACAATGGAACAGTTTCATTTCTGTAAACAACATCTGTCTTTTACTGTAATATTCTTATTGTAAAAATATTAGCTGGATTAGACTTTTATCAGCAAGAGGAAAACTGCTGCGTCAAAAATGTTCAGTGTGGCAAATCACAGCAGGGAAATCTGTTACCTTGTAGCATTTTTTAATAAAATAAATTGAATCCTGAATAATTTATCAAAGGATTAACAGCCTAGCGACTTAATTTTTCTATTTTATTTTGCACACAATATGATTTTCTTTCATGCATAAGAAACACTGCTTTGTACTGTATAAATACTAATCATTATTGATTACAATTGCTTAAACCACAGTAAAATATTTAATTTTTATTACTTCATATATAATAAAATAAATTAAATATAAAAACAAATATATATTTTTTTTATTTCAGCTAGTTGCCTATTTAAAAAAAAAAGTGTATATATAAATGTGTATATGTATATATTTTAAAAAAAAAAGTGTATATATAAATGTGTATATGTATATATTACATTTCTAATTTTCAAAAACTTTAAAATTAAAATGCAAACAGAAAATATAAAAGTGTTATTATTAATATATAAATATATTAATAAAATAATATAAAATAATAATACATATATAAAAATATATACAATATAAATAATATGTAAAATATATCAAATATGAATTGATTTAAATTAATTTATATATATTTGTATTATTAATTCAATTAATTTCACTTACATTTGATAAAAATACTTGGACAGCACAAAGACTGTGAATGAGATATAATATTACATTTCTTGGATGCTTTTTTAAATATAAATATGTGTAAAAGTCTCTAGACTGGTCATGTGTGTAGAATGCACGGAGATCGCGAAAATAAAGTTTTAAAAATAATATTTTTATTCACCACATGAAACATTATCACTTACATAACTTAGTCTAGAGACTTTTACACATATTTATATTTAAAAAAGCATCCAAGAAATTTTAATATTATATCTCATTCACAGTCTTTGTGCTGTCCAAGTATTTTTTATCAAATGTAAGTGAATTTTAATCTGAAATACTACTTTTTTTTTTTTTTTTGACTGTGTGTTGTTGTCTTTTGTGTACTGGAAGCTTATGTCACTAAAACAAATTCCTTGTATGCGCAAGCATACTTGGCAATAAAGCTCTTTCTGATTCTGATTCTGATTCTGATTCTGAACTATGGTTTTTTGTTGTTTTTTTTGTTTCTGATTCTGATTCTGATACATTGTAGTAGATTAGTATATTTATCAGACAGTTCATGCTAGATTTGATATTTTTATCATCTTTGCTTATACAATAAAGCATCACTATTCAGTTATTGCTCTAGTTATGACCCATAATCGGTCTACAAACTCATGTGCTGAGCTTTTTATATGACATTTACTGCTTCTGTGAGAATTTATAGAAAATGCACACGATGCCAAGAAACAGATGTGTAAAACTGATTCATTTTAACGGAGGAGAACTTAGGCAATGCAGAGACACAACTGAGAAATGACGCAGTATTTCTGCTGTGCTGTTTTATAATTCATATGTTGCATCTTCAGATTTGCGATCATTCAGAGCTCTCTAGACACATATTGTGTTAAATAAGGATTTGAGCATATGGTGAATGACAGTACAGATTATTTTTAAAATTTTTACCCAGTGCATGACTGAAGCCATCTGCTCAGTGTTTCTTTCTTTTAATTGGCTTGATTGATAGTTTAAAGTGTTTCAGCAGATCTGCTGTACTGGAGAACTCAAAAGACTTTGTGTGTGTGTGTGTGTGTGTGTGTGTGTGTGTGTGTGTGTGTGTGTGTGTGGACTGATTGTGTGTGTGTGTGTGTGTGTGTGTGTGTCAACAGTTCCTGGTTCAATAGATTTTATGCACTTTATCCATTTTATTTAATTTATATTTTTATTTCTTTCTATGACCAGTCATTTTTGAAATTAAGTCCCATTTAGATCACATCAGTATATTATATAATATTTCTATCCACATTGTTTATGTTGATAATTCATGCTGCATGATAAGAACAGACACAACACAGGACAATTTCATGAATTATATTATATATATATATATATATATATATATATATATATAATATATATATATATATATATATATATATATATATATATCTATATATATATATAATTATATTTTTTTTTTTTTCTAAGCACAACAGGAAGAGGGAGACCTGAGGGACTTTTATTTTGTTACACCTGCCTGGAGAGAGCAGGTGTTTGTTTGAGGCCTGTTTGAGGTCTTTAGTTCAGCTTCTCTTAAACAATTCAATCCCTGTATTTTTCTAAATGGTTTTTCATGCATCTTTGTGGATTGATTGTGATTCATCTGGGAGCAAACTGGAGGATTTCAGGCCAAACTGAAAAAGCACTTGGTGAGGTCCGTGTCTGAAGGGAAGAATGTGAGCTGCTTTAATATCCTGAGATTGGGTTCAGAACTAGACGTGTTTGTGATTGTTGTTAATGATTTACAAAAAGCTCAAGTAATTAATGAAGCATCTAATAATAGTGTTTGAATTTATTGAGTGGATTTTGATGTTTGCGTATTGTTTATAGTGTTTCTGAAGCTGTAGTGTAGAATTACTTCTGAAATCAGAATTGTTGTCATAGTAAAGGTTTACGTTGGTGAAGGTTAAAGTTAAAGTTGGTGAAGCTCAGTGATTTCATAAGTATATTTGTCTTATTTTAAAATTAGTTGCTTACTTTCCTTTTCTGAAAATAGTTTAGTGGCATGTTTCATGATTGCCGTACACTTTTGTACCCCATTACTGTTTGTTTGTTTGTTTGTTTCTATGCACGTTATTTTTTTTTAAATTTATTTTCTTATTTAGTTATTTATTATTTATTTATGTATTTATTATTTATTTATTTAGCATTAGAGAGGCAAATTCCATTTTTTTATTATTTATTTGAGAACTGGTATATTAGACAAATGTTGTTGCTGTTGTTGTTATTATTATTATTATTATTATTTAACATAATAATACCTATAACATGTGCACCAATAATGCGATTATTTCCAATAATCAGCAGGTTGAAGACATTCCATAAATAACATTTAACTGAAATGCTTTTATTGAAATATTTTCATTCTACCTATGATAAAACTGCACTAAATGTTAATTTTTGTGGAGGGCCATGCATAGAAAGCCTTTGAACTGTGTTTATGATCAATGCACATAACAGTGTTTGTAAAATATGTATTTTAGGCATATCCTGCTCATAACCTGGAATATTCTGATGGTACTTTGGGCTGTTTTTGACTGGCATGGGCTAGTTTTGTCCTGCAGACCTGTGTGTTATGCACTAAATCGCAGAACGGAGGGAGCAACACTACATTTTTTTTTGACCTTTTCTTGACCTTCCACTCCTGGGAAAACCGCCCGTCCCCACGAGATTTGCGTTGGGTCCCGCGGGATCCCGATCCCAATGCAGCCCTCTCTACACTGTAGTTCAGTATAGTTTTAAACTCCATCCTTCAGTATGTTTTCTTAGTGCGGTGAACCCTAATCTCTTTTATTTAAGCGGCTCTGAATGCGGTGTTTGTGTAGCCGTGTGTTTGGACACTTGTGTCTGCGTGAGACGGCGCTGGAAGCATGAATGATGTATTAGCTGGAAGCAGCTATAATGAATCTGTCAATGCAGGGATGGAAACGTTTGTACGGCTCCTTTGTATCAATCAGACACACTCTCTCCTGGGAAATCGATCGGCAGCGGCTGCTTTACAAGCCCTGGGTCGCCAGCACTTATCCTGGCCTTGTTTGTACTGAGAGAGACAGGAGAGGAGGATTGTGGGATTGAGGCAGCGTTTATGAGGACGTGATTAGCTGTTGACTTCATAACACACTGATAAAGGAGGCAGATGATGGTGGGATTTATTTAAAAAGCGATCTAACATATGAAAGGTTTTTGAATTTGCTCTGCTCTTGCATCATGTTTCTGAATCACAGATGACACTGAATGTCTTTTACTTACAAGCAAATGCAATAGTAGTAGCATTTATTAAATGAAGTATTGCGGTATGAGATATTATATTGTGAATACTGTCAGAGCAAAAGCGGTATGATGATATTCTGTATGTTAAACTACAGTAATGCATTGATTAATTGATTCATGTTGCATCTTTATTTATCATGTAAAAACCTAACTTACATTCAGTTCTGGTCTTAAATTATATAAGTATAATCAAGTCACTTTTTTTTTGTCTTGTTGAGTTTCATATTGGTTAACAATTTATTATTATTTTTTTTTTATTTTTTTCTGTTTTCAAAGTTGAAGTAATTTTGTGTGTTTATCCTTTTCTTTTCTTATTTGTAGTTTTTAATAATGTATAATTATATTTTAATAATTATTATTTTTTATTTATTTATTTTTAGTTATTTTAGTACATAACATTCAATGAAAATGAGACTTGTATTAAAATAAAAAAGTTATTTTAATTGTTTCAATTATTTAATGAGTTAAAGTAGGGGCTTCCAAGCATTCTCTGGTATTATTATTATTATTAGTAGTAGTAGTATTAACAATATTTTATTTTATTTTATTTTGCATAAGAGGGACAAATCCCTTTATTTGAAGGGGGAGGGAGGGGGTTGACTGTTAGATATGCTAGATAAAGTTTTCCTTATTATTATTATTATTTAACCGAAAATTAACATATAGCTGACTTTTTCTCATTTGTTATTTCTGAAGAGAAAATAACCTTTTATCGTTAGAGGGACATTTTATTTTTTATTTTATTTTATTTTATTTTATTTATTTTGAGAACTGTTAGATAAAGTTTTTAATCATTTTATTTAAACTTATTATTTTACATTAACATAAAGCTGACTTTCTCTCATTTGCCATTTCTGAAAATAACCTTTTTAGGGCACTTTACAGTAATATTAGTTAATTAATTTGTTTGTTCACCATTAGAGGAAAAAATTTTGAGAACTGCTAGATTGAAAAAATCTTTTTGGCTAAGTTGTACATCTTGTGTGTGGAAAGTCAGAAAGATTTAGTCCAATGCAATGACATTAACTAGCATTTTCATGTCAAAATGACCAGAACACGACATAAGATTTAGTGTATGAGTGAACACAAACTCCTCATTTGCCTCCGGAAAAACTTGACAGTAAGTTTGCTTTTTTTATCTTTGATTAGACTTTGGCAGATATTACTTTGGCAGATATTACTTTGGCAGATATTTAGCATGAGAGGTCTGAGATCTGAATCAGACTGAATGCACGACTCAAAAGCCATTCCTCTGATGCACAGACTGTCTGAACAGTTTAGCTCCTCAGATCACGACAGCCGTCTGTGACAGACTTTCTCAGCTGGAGAGACCTGCTGGTTTGTTTATTTTGATTGTGATGATAAACCCATGAGAGATAATGTTCGGAAAGCACTGATGATTGTTCATGTTGTGATCGTGCTGATGGTTCAGACTCTGCTTTTGTGTTTCGTTACGGTTCGGTCCGGTTGTGTCAGTCTCAGTAATGTGTTTATTGGCCTCAGCTGCTCTCAGACACCAAATAGCAGCGTTTATGTCCTCCATGAATGCATTTGTTCCCATCATGAGTCTCGTCTCTGTCTTAATGTCTGATTTTGGAAATATGCATACGCAGCACATTAATGGACAATTTTTCAAGCTTATAAAAACTCACAAAAAAACATTTATTGACAGCTCATAGACACCGGAATAATCCTGATTTTTAAATGTTAGTAAAAGTGTCTTCTGCCCAGCAAGGATTTATTTATTTGATCAAAAATACAGTAAAAATTGTGAAATATTATTAGAATTTAAAACAGCTGTTTTCTGTGTGAATCTCTGTTAAAGTGTAATTTTTTTTTAATATGTGCAGATGTATTTTCAGCATCATTACTCCAGTCTTCAGTGTCACATGATCTTCAGAAATCATTCTAATATGATGATTTGCTGCTCAAGAAACATTTCTGATTATTATCAATGTTGAAAACTGTTGTGCTGCTGATTTTGAAATTGTGTGTGTGTGTGTGTGTGTGAGTGAAAAATATTTTTAAAAAATTCACAATATTACAATTTTTACTGTATTTTTGATCAAATAAATGCAGCTTTGGTGAGCAGAAGAGACTTCATTTAGAAACATTACAAAATCTTAATTATTACAAACATTTGTTATTTTCCTTTTAATTTCTTGCATGATTTCTTAAATATTTTGGCATAGACCTTTTAATATGTAATTTTTAAAAATTATTTTAATTTAAAAAAAATTCCAAACAAAGCTTAACTGAAACATTAAAATAGCGTTTTTTTAAATCATTTGTCTTTTAGAATAGCATGCACTGATAAATCAAAGTAAATGTCGTGGGTTTTGATTTCTTGTTGACATTAGGAGATGTTAATTTGTGTTATAGTAGCACAGCCATGAGTTTCTGCTGATCACTCGCTCGTTTGCTGATCAAACTCATCAAGACTCATCAGGGTTTTTGACATGGCAAACTATCGACTGCTCGGGAAAAACAGTGAGCACATTTCAGGTCCGATCACAGCTGGAGATGTGACGAGGCTGCTCCTGATCGTGTGAAAGAGATGTGTGAAGCAGTTGCAACAACACAATAAATAATTGAGCTCCATTAAATTCAAAGCGTTGTGTAGAAACGACGCGTCGAAACGGATCGTGACGGGCTGATTCTGTGTTTTTAGTGACTTTAAACCAGCGCAGTTATCCAGGGCTTCTTTAAGTCCAACTAGACATTCAGATAAGCCACTAACTAGTGGATTTCAGTAGCTGTGGACACCCCTGCTAGATAATTCATACTAAACGTCACAAGTGTGGCTCTTGATAGCAGCCGCTGGAGAAGCGCTCTCTGGAGACTCTCGTCATCATGTCCGGCTCAGAGCAGAGGGAATGATTCATAAAAGCACATGAAAGCACTGGTATCTGTGAGAAATTGATGACGGAAAAGACTTCTTTAAATAAAGCGAGAGCTTCATCCATCCTGCTCCACCGCTGGGGCTTCATGGGCTCCATCTCTCATGCCGGGGCCTTTTTTTAGTCCTCTAATGATAAGCGAGATTAAATCTTCCCTTTGACACTGTAAATGAAGTGAATACCATAGTACAGACAAACCCTGGGGTGTTTGGAGCTGCTTTGTGGAGAAGATAGTAATTGTTTTTGGACATGAAATATGAAGTCTCTTCTGCTCACCAAGAGCAGATCAAAAATACAGTAAAAATTGTGAAATATTATTACAATATAAAACGGCTGTTTTCTATGTGAATATCTGTTAAACCATAATTTATTTCTGTGATGTGCAGCTGTATTTTCAGCATCATTACTCCAGTCTTCAGTGTCACATGATCTTCAGAAATCATTCTAATATGATGATTCGCTGCTCGAGAAACATTTCTGATTATTATCAATGTTGAACACAGTTGTGCTGCACAATATTTTTGTGGAAACCATAATACACTACCATTCATAAGTTTGGGGTTAAAAAAGAAAAGAAATTAATACTTTTATTCATCAAGGATGCATTAAATTGATCAAAAGTGACAGCAAAGTTATAATGCTACTGGTCTTTTTAATATTCTATTCCTCAAATAAACTTTAAAAAATATATATATCCTTTGTTTCTACAAACATTTTAAGCCACATTTTATATCCTTCTTCTTATTATTAACACTGAATATAAGAAACATTATTAATAATTAAGCACCAATAAAAATGTATAATAAATGAGCACTTAAGTACATAATAATAAAAATAAATTAATAAAAAAAAAAATGACATTTATCATTTAAAAAAAAAAAAAGTCTTATTTTTTTCAAATCTTCTATTCATCAAATAATCATGGGGGAAAAAAATAAAAGGTTCTACAAAAATATTAAGCAGCAAAAACTCTTTTCAACATTGATGATAATAATAAGAAACATTATGAATAACTGAGCTTTGATATTTTTTCAGCAAATCATCATATTATTATGATTTCTGAAGATCATGTGACACTGAAGACTGGAGTAATGATGCTGAAAATACAGCTGCACATCACAGAAATACATTACACTTTAACAGAGATTCACATAGAAAACAGCCATTTTATATTGTAATAATATTTCGCAATTTTTACTGTATTTTTGACCAAATAAATGCAGCCTGGGTGAGCAGAAGAGACTGCATTGTATATTCGAGTACCATAGTTGATATTTGTTTCATACCATTCTGTTAAATACCTAGATGCACCGTTTCCACTTCTGGACCAGAAAATATGTGTAAAACTCCCACAGACATTTACATTTATGCTTTTTAGTAGATCCAAAGACAGGAAAGAAACAACACCGTATGATGGTGATGTTTTGCAAAGACAAACACTGGTTTTATGTTCGTCAGAGAATGTAAAGCTCTAATATTCTGTGTGAAAACTCCTCTTTAGTCCAAACATCGTAATGGTAGAGCAGCCAGTTGGCATGACAACGTTTTTTTCTTCTTATCTTTCTCCGAGTAATGCAACACGAATTCTCCAAGTGCAAAAAAAAAGAGAGGAGAGCTTTGTAAATTAGTCTCTTTCATTTTGATGTTACGCTCTCTCTGTTACAGGCTCTGCTGCAATGCGTGATTTTATCCATTCTCAAAGAGCTTCTTCGTGTTTTTAAAAACTGCTGCTGCTTCCAGCACTTCAGTTTAGGATGTACACCAATAGTTAAAAGTGCTAATGAATAATAGCGACAGAATCACATGGGTTATGTTATATCTCAGTGACTGTAACGAATGCTTGGCACACATTTCTAATGCTCTAAATGATCAAACTTTGCTGTTCAACCTGTTTCACTCGATCTACCGCAAGTAGATTGATGCAAAAATGCAAGATTATTATTTCATATATCAGGCTTTATGGGGTTAAATAGGATTAGAAGCATCTTGGTTTCTTCATCTTCTTAAACATCATAAGGAGCTTTTCTCATTGTCTCCTTTGAACTGATCATTAAGTGTTTGTTAGCTATTCTTTCTAAACAATGGCTACGCTTCGAAACAATGTGTGTTATAAAAATACATTTATTTGAGCCAAATAACCCATTCGAATGAAGCTATATATTGTTTTCTAACAATACCAGAACCATTCCCTTGATGAAAGTGTGTTTGGCTGCTGTCCTTGGTGCTGAACGTCGCCTTTATAAACCGCTGAATGATCCTCTTCACACGGACCAGAAGAACTGAGGACTAGACGCTTTTTCAGATACAGCAGTTACAGTCAGGGTGGAAAGAGAGACGGCTTACGGAGACAAATTCAAATAAATGTCATTCTTCATTCAGAGAATGTGTGTGTGGTGTAGATCTGCATTGCTGCTTGACGAGCTGCTGGAAGTAATTGGGATGCTGCAGTGCACTCTGGGTAAAGGACTCTCTTCAGATCCAGCTGTGAGTCACGTATGGAAATCACATGGCCATGACTAAAGAGCGCGCCTGGTTTGTGAGAATGAAACTCCTCGCTGCCTTGACCACCCTTCCTGGAGCAGACGAATGCTGACCGGCAGGCTTTCTAAGAACAGGCACTAGCATTACACACGACCTTATACTCGAAGCCGCTGCCTCTTGAGTCCTTGAATAAAGCACTGATGCACAGGAGCTGAATAACACAGTTTTACTTCTCTAAAAGCTGAATTCGCTTGTCTCCTTCATCATGTTGTCTGATTTGATGGGGGTTTTCACTCCTGTAACCTCCAACATCAATATTTTTAAAGGTAACAGCGAGATTGAACAAATGCGGAAAATCTTCAGGTATTAGTGTTTATTATATAGATAATCCAATTAGATGTTTGTTTGGTTTTTGTTTGTTTTTTTTATCTACTACAGTGATACAAGTGGAATGTATTTTCATATATATATATATTCTCACATAATTGTTTATATATATATATGTATTTTTTATGGGATTGCACAAAGTTGAAAAATAATACAAGTCAGGATTATTGGGGTATATAGTTAGTTAATGTATTATTTTATTTAGTATTATTAAAGTATTGTTATATTTGGTGTACCTGTCCAGTGCTACTAACTGCACTGATCTTCTATTTTTATTAATATATTTTTATGTTATTTATATATTTTTATTATATATCATTTTAAATGGGATTGCAACAAAAAGGTTAAAGAGAACATCCAAGAGGTTAATGTTTCTTTTTCTTTAAAAAAAACAAAAAAACACAGTTGTAATTGGTCCTATCCCGGTGATACTTCTGGAATGCATTATTTATTCGTATTAATAATTATTATTATGTTCTGAGGATGTTGATATTTTAATTATAAAATATTTATATATGTTTATTTTAACTATTTCGTTTTATTTGTTACCAATTAATATGAATGATACTATCCAGTGGTTATATAATATATATATAGATAATATTTCAAATATATATTAGATATCTCTACTATTTCTTACTATCTCTATAATATATAATTTTATTAATTATCCGAGATCTGGCCATTTTTTGGATTCATGAAATGGTTTTCAGCTGAACCGCAGCTTAATTTTTAGTGTGCTTATGATATGAATCACTCGATTCACTTTGCAAAAACACTGCCTCCGCATCAACATTCTGCTTATCGCTTTAATCTCAAATGGGTTTTCATAAGGCAAACGAAAATAGCATGTTTTTTCTTAGCCCTTAGGCATCTGCATGTAAGAAAGTTACACCTTCCCCACGATTCCAACAGATAAAGAGGTGAAGCTCTTCTCAGGCTGATGATGCTGATGCTGATAACCCCTCTGGTTCTGTGCTGTTTTCATCAGACTGCTGCTTTAAGCTGATGTTCTAGTGAGCTGTGCTGCTCGGAATCATTTCCACCTCTGCGGCAGACCACAGACAAGCAGAACCCCTGCTTCCTCCAGCCAATGTTCCACTTCCCTCTCGAAGCACTACAGGAGATGACACACGTTACTGGCATCTGATGTCACATGTCTCAAATGCGTTTCCACGTTTGCAGAGAACCGGTGGCCATTCGCCCTCCATACATTTCCCGCGGGCTGGCCCCCGGTTGGGAGAACGCCCTGTTAAGCTGCAGTATGATCGTCTTCAGCAATGGAAAACTCATTTCGCACGGGGAATTCGTCAAAGCTTGCGGGACGATGGCCAAGCGCAGAATGAAGCGTTCGACACAGTGAGTTGAGCACCAAAATTAGGGGTAAGAAGCAGCTGCGTGTTTCTCCCATGCGAGTTACACATCGTGGAATCCAAAACCCACTGCGTGTTTCGAAACAATAAGTGGTTTGCGATGGAATATTTGGTCAATAACGTCACATGCCTTAGAGAAAAGCATGCGCCGTTGCAATGTGACGCGTGTTAGCGGGACTTGTTTGCGTGCGCAGTCTTAAGCTCATTGTTAAATTCTGACGATGCACATGTGCGGATTGCATGCATCAGCTTCTATATGGAGGCAAACTTGAGGACTCCTTTCTCTGCTCGGTCGTTCCTTGACGCAATGTGTTGCTCTCCTGTACAGATGGGTGTAGCCCCGGGAGCCCCGTGCAGCCTGTTACCGTCGCTCTCCGGCACTTCTCGTTGGGTGTAGACCCCACCGCGGCATACTGGGATTTTGACCCGCTGGATGGACACGGCGGCTGGCGCGCGGAAGGCTGCCACATAACCTCCGCGCACAACCACGACCTGACCATCCACTGCGCGCACCACAACAACCCTCGCCGTGCTCATGGTAAGAGTCTCCCGCTCGTCAAAGTCAGATTAGAGCTGTTGTGGAGGCGCAGAGCCAATGAAACACGGCGAGCATGCAAACAGGGGTGCTATAGTGTAAATATTAGTGTTTGCAAGGGCGAATGGTGTGAGGTATGGATGGGCGCACGTGTTAATGAGGTATAAATGACAATTGACGAGAGCGAATTCAGTTCAATGCACGTTTATTTGTGTATAGCGCTTTTTGCAATGCGTGCCATTTTTTTTAAATAACAGGTGCATTCACTTCAGTCAAAAAATCTCCAAGAAATATGTGCTTTTTTTTTATTGGAGTATCTATCATAATATGGAAGCAAAGCAATCCAACCAGGAATAATATAATGCAGCCTTTACACTGCAAAGCAGGCTCAGAAGCGGTTTACATGAGAAATTGATTTAATATTTAATTTTCACATTTCGCAGAATAAAGTGCCGCAAAATGATGTAATTAAAATATGAATCTAGAAGCATCAAAAAAAGAAAACAAAGTAAATAACAGTATATAAAAAAAATTAAAGTGTTACAATTAATGTCGTTTCGAAATTTTCAATAACTTACATAATAATAGTTAATTAATTAAGTGCACGGGTAATGTCATTTAATATAAATATAAATTTTAATTTTTAAAAATGAAAGTTTTAAACGTCTTAAAATACGCAATCTAGGAACAGAAAGACAAGTTCTAAATAAAATATCACAATGAAATGCACAGATAATGCCATAATGGACAAAAAAAAGTTGAATATATTATATTAGAAATGTGAACATAATAATGTCCATTAAATGATTGTTTTAAATATGAATCTAAAAACATGAAAATAAAAAGCTGTAAACTAAAAAAAAAAAAAAAATATGAATCTAAAAAAGTGCCACAATAATGTAATTATATAATTTTAAATATTATAAACATGAATTGGGAAAATAAAAAATACTTAAAACTAAAAAGTGGATCCCATTTGCATGAAACACAAATAATCCACGTCCAAGACACTCACATAGCAGGCCAAAATATATAATAAAAGCTTCATTGTAAGACAGGGTACATGTTAAAAAAAAACACCAACGCGTATCAGCCCAAACAGGCCTGGTCAGGGTGTCCAGTATTTTGCCTGCTATGTGAGTGTCCTGGACGTGGATTATTTTTTGTTTCGAGCAATGGGATCCACTTTTTGTTTTGACATCTTGCTCCCTCTCTGGAGCACACATCTCGCTCGTGGTAAACCTGTGATGCGACCTCCTGGTCAAGACTTTTTCTTTGATTAAAATACAAAGTCCATAAAAGAAATTAAAAAATTAAAATGCACAAATAATGCCATTTAGATAATTTTAAAATATCAAAATATTAATCTGAGAACATGAAAAATAGTTATTTATATAAAAAGTGCACAAATAGATATCTTAAAAAAATGTCACAAATATTCAAATATGTATCTATACTGTGGATATATAGGTGTGTGTGGGTGGTGTATGTATATATATATATATATAATATAATTATTAATATTATATAATATATATTCTAATACTATATATATATATATATATATATATTAACTGAATGCTGTCATGGCAACCGCAAAGCTCTGAGACAGATGTGACAGCAGGCATTCCAAAAAGCTCGCCTCTCTCAGAGCTGCATGTTTTATTGCTCCTTTACGCTTGCATGGGGTCTTTCCACGGTGATTTGGAGACAGCTGTAACTCCCTCAGTAAAGGAGCTGCCAAGAGTCAAACAAGATCCCTCAGGATAAACTGAAATCGAACAAACTGAGAATAAAAGAGGTTCCTCCGCGTATCCCAGTTCGATATTAATTTGATTTCTTAAAGGATTCTTGACTCATCCATTAGGATTGCTTCCAATTATGATTTTTGTCGAAATCCAATAGAAATCCGTCAGGATTTTATTCGGCAAGGGAAGGGCTCTCGGAAAGCCATTATTACAACAAACTTTTCCGTAAAGGGCCGCATCGCATGGATTTGCAGAGCTGCGCGTTGGAAATGGCAGTAACTCTTGTTAGGCTGATATGATCCTGACTCACTCCACAAGGACGAACCTGGAATAAAGTTTACTGTACGGGTGAAAGCCTCAGGAATGAGTAATAGCGAGAGGGGCACCTTGTTCGCCCACTTCAGTTCTTCATGGTCCGCGTGAAGCGGGAAGCGCGGCGCTTCTTACGCGCAAGTCAAGGCAGCGGCAGCGGCGCGGTCAGACTCCATCGGTCTCCTGCTCGGACACTCTGCTCGGGTGGTTGGGATTTCGCCGCCTGCGAGTGATTGTGTGGATTCTGAAAGCGCAAATGTACGATCGTCCCTAGTGGCGCCGAGGCGCGCGAGCTCCCAGCCGCCGAATGTTCGCCGACGAGTAGGGACTCCAGATGGGAGGTCCAGTCCGGTGCACCCACAGCGGTTTATGCATCGAAAAATGAAGTGAAGCTTCTGTTGTGCACGGATGAATGATATATTGTCGTGCGGGATGCGCGAGGGAAACCAAGAGCGATGATGCGCGAGACGCGCGTGCAAAAAATCAAAGTGTGTCTCGCATAATAGAGCTGCATGGATTAAATGTTATTCCGAGATGTTATATGATCGATTCTGGTCGTGCATGGGGTCCAGAGTGGTTTTCCACAGTGAATGAAAGTGCGGATGCGCTCGTGATGCTTTGAACTTCACGCGTTAAAGGAGGTGAAAACGTTGCGTTTTGTTTATCGTTTAGCTGTGCATGTGAGGGTTTGTGTGTGTGTGTGTGTGAGAGAGAGAGAGAGCTGATGCAGTCACCACACCCGCAGTCCGCAGTGTCTGAGAAAAAGAGGCTTTCAAAGCGTTTGCGACGCGCATTTACATCCCGAGCTCTTTCGTGAACGCGCGTGCCGTGCTAAACTGGCGCTGCTGGGATTGGGTTTGTGAACCTGTTGCTCGGTTTCATCAGAGCTGCTCTAGAGCTGCAGATGTTCCAGTGTAGATCACTGCTCTTCAGCATCTGTTCTCAAACAGCACAGTCAATGCTGTCACTTTAAAGCGACTGTAATCTTGTTAAATGTTTTTTTTTCTCCACTCTTTTTCACAGAAGTGATGCAAATCAAAGCCAGTCACTGCTGAATTGCACTGATCTGATCTGGGATTCCAGTATCTATCAAACGTGCATCTTATCTTATGATGTGATAAGATCATATATGTATTTATAGGATCTGTAATTTACTGTTCTTTACCTGCTTTTCCCGTACAATCCATGTGTGCAACCATGTTTGTTTCTGACCTGATCTTACATCAGCTGCTTTCTGTCTTGCTTGCATGCATGCTTTCTTTATTGCTTTCTTGCTTTTTCACAATATTCCGGCAGTTTCATATCATAGTTTAGTTTCTGAACCTATTGGTCTTCTCCTAGATGTATTCTTAGTGTAGGTCAACAGTAGTTTTGTCATTCTCCACAAAACTGGCTAAAATGTAATTGCAAACCTTTTTGTGCTTTCTGCATAAATTGATTCAAACCAAATCTGGTTTCTATAATAGTAGTTTTTGCAATGTGCAGCCTTGCATTTAAATCATATTTTTATACCACAAACAAACAGCTGATCCATTATCACACATACATAGTGAGAAAATATTGTTAATATTTGGTTATTTTCAAATTATGTGATCATATTATCAGATCATTAATTTTCTAAGCCCACATTCTTAAAATCCAAACAAGCCTTTAGTAATCAAACTAGAGAAAGACTAATCATCTGATTAAATATGTTAAGCTGATTAAATTACATTTTTGTAGACTAAATCTAAAATTATAAGGTGTCATGAATGCATTTTCCCAGTAATTAAAAAGTGCACAAATAATTAAATTAAATTAATATGAATCTAGACACATGAAAATACAAAGAAAAAAAATGTCATTCAAGTATTTTTTTAAATATTAATATATGACTATAAACATGAAAAATATAAAGTTGTAAAATAAAAAAAAAAAAAAAAAAAAAAATATATATATATATGTATATGTATATGTGTGTGTGTGTGTGTGTGTGTGTGTGCAAATAATATTGTTTGAACAATTTTAAATATTAAAATCTGAATCTAGAAACATGAAAATACAAATTTGTAAATAAAAATATTAAAAATTAGTGTGCAAATAATGTAATTTTAATATTTATTACATATTAAAATTAATCTAGAAACATGGAAATACAAAGTTAAAAAAATATTAAAAATTATATGTGCACAAATGTCATTTAAGTATTTTTTAAATATTAATATATGACTTTAAACATGAAAATACAAAGTTGTAAATGAAAAAAAAAATTATATGTGCACAAATAATATCGTTTGAACAATTTTAAAAATTAATATCTGAATCTAGAAACACGGAAATACAAATTTGTAAATAAAAAATATTAAAAAAGTGCATGACAAATAATGTCATTTTAATATTTTTTACATATTAAAATGAATCTAGAAACATGAAAAATAAAGAGTTAAATTGACAATATTAAAAATTGAATTAATGTAATTTAAATCATTTTTTTTAAACATTAAAACCAAGTTGTAAATACACTCTTAGCCACCCGATGCTGCATCACTTTTTTACCCAGAAGTAAAGCAGCATCAGATACATATGTTTTATTCCTCCTTTTTATGCTCGCGATGGGCCTTAACACAGCATTTGAAGCAGCTTTAACTAACTTTCGGGCTAAACACAAAAAGTTAATAAATTGAGGAAGAGAATAGCAAGAAACTAATTTGCAGCGAATTAGTCTTAATATTTTTATCAGGATGTGCAGGATATTTCTGTAGTAGCTGAGCGTGTAAAATCAGTGCTCTGAGGTCACTGTAGATTGATGCATGTCTGCTGTCACAGATCTCAACATAAAGCTCGGACGCTTGGAAGGTAAACAATTGAAAGAGGTCACAACATCAGCCCGTTGTAGTGAAGCTGTTTTTTCGTTCGCCTGCTCTACCGGAGACCGATGGCAAGTACGAGAGAGAGGAAAACAGCTTGTCTGGATTCTGCTGATGTCTTGAAGGAGAAGCTGATGTGAAGTTATTTAATGCACATTCAGCTGTCGCTCACCTTGATGCCGTTCAGACACCTGCTGCGGTAGGCTGATAGCGAACGCCTATTGATTTCACATCCCTCCTTCTTCATTTCGTTATGTGCGTGATTTGAGCAGGCAGAGAACACAGCCTGTTTCAGAAGCCAATGATTCCTGCTCGTGTTTTATCAGAATTACTTGACATGCAGTCTTTAGTGTTCTTAGACCAGCCTAGGAGACGTGAAATTTCCTCTGGCCTGTGGAAATATAAGACTTATGTCTTTGCATAACAATAAAAACCTAATGCAATGTTTCCTCAAGGAAGCTGTAGAAGAAGATATGTTTATTTACTCAAATAAAATGGTATGATTGCTGTGCATGTGTCAAATCAAAATGATTTGGATGATGATTTTCACAATGTGCATCGTATCAAAGCAGCTTTACAGAAAATAACGATGTTAAGGCTTATATATTTCATAATAATAATTAAATAATATTTGCAATGATTTAAACAATCAAGCAATTGAAATTTTACTCTGTAGTGTGTATGCATGCATTTATAAATAAAGCAAAATACAAAAAAACATCAAAAGTGCATCATTTGGTATGTAGTTTATATAAATTAAAATCTTTACGTTTACACACAGTTTACATTTTTTGACAATATAATAATCAAGCAGTTGAGATTTTCTATATAGTACTTAATGTAAATGTTCTGTATGTATCCATATACTTATAGAAGTGGTATAATTCATTATAAATTATTATATCATTAATGGTATCATTTTGGTAACACTTTACTTAAAGCCTTTATGTATGATGTTTTTAATGCATAACTTATGCTTGGTAATGCACCTTATAATGCACTATATGATCTCATGAATAAATGTAAACCGCTATAATACATTATAATACATTGTGATACTTTTAAAAAGTATAATGCATTAAAACACGACGGACAAACCTTCAAATATGATAATTTGAAGAATTTGATAAAGGGTACAATGCATTAGAATGTACACAATGCATTACTTTTATAATGCATTATACATAAAGATTGGAAGTATAGTATTACTATTAATTAAAGCGATTATGATATTAATATAAGGACATGAGTAGTTAGAAAATGCCTTCCTGTTCTGATAGATCTGTGCTTTATGTATGTATTCATATGTTTATTTGTTGATCGAGGCTGTTTGTTGTGGCTTGATGAGTCATGAACTATTTATTTTTTTTTCTGCGTGTTGCCTGAAATATCTCAGAACCTTTATTTTGGTCTGTGTTTCTTTGTAAGCTCAGTCACACAAAGACTGTTTGGTTTCTTCGCCCACAGACGTGAAGCCTAAAAACTGTGTTTATCACCAGGACTTTTCTTAAACAGCTTTTTTGCACATAAGTCGCGGACCTGAAACTGGGACATTTATGGAGGTCTTATCTTTTTGTTGTTTTCTTTGGTGTTTAGAGAGAAAGTGAAATGTGATTGTGGTGGGAAATGCTTAAAGGAGTATTTTTAATTTTTTAATTAATATCCTCAACCTCAGGCCATCCCGGATCAGGAGGAGTTTGTTTCTTCATCAGGTTTGTAGAAATGTAGCACTGCATCAGTGTCTCATCAATGGATGCTCTGCAGTGAATGGGTGCCGCCAGAATGAGAGTCCAAACAGCTGATAAAAACATCACAATAATCCACAGCACTCCAGTCCATCAGTGAACATCTGGAGAAGACAAAAGCTGAAACAAATCCAGCATTAAGATGTTTTTAACTCAAATACATTGAGTCTATAATCCATAATAACACTTCCTCCAGCGAAAAAGTGCATCTCCTGATTATTGTGATGTTTTTATCAGCTGTTTGGACTCTCATTCTGACGGCACCCATTCACTGCAGAGCAAGTGATGCATTTCTCCAAATCTGATGAAGAAACAAACTCATCCTGATCTTGGATGGTCTGAGGGTGAGCATGAAGAAACACACTCATGTGCTATTCATTTTAATGCCTAAAATGATCTTCCCAGGCGCTCAAGCGCAGCAAGAAGCAGTGAAGTATGTTAGTTAGATGTATTGGTGCATTACATTACGCAGTGCTGCATTACTGCACCATTATCTGTGGTGTGGCAGCGTTTGGCTCCAGCAGGACAGACCCGACCCTCAGTCCTCCGGGAGGTTTATCTCGCTGTGTCACGTTGACCAGGACTAACTACCCGTCCCTGCAGCATTCATGCGTCTGCTTCTGTCAGCGGTGAAGACAAACATTGTTCACAGTGAAAGCAGCTCCGTGGGCTCCTGTTTAAAGCAGTTGCTGAGAGTTTTGTAGACGAATGAGTCACCGCTGAACATACTGCATGTTCCATTAGGAAACATTCAGCTCCAGAGGCAGATTAACCAATGAGAGACTGACTTTTAAGCACACTTAGTGAGGTTTTCTTCTCAGAGGTTGCTTGTGCTGGATTAATGTTCTCTGGGTGTTGCTTCTGAAGCACCTCTGATCCTCTGACACGGACGGAGAGACTGCAGAGAAACACTTTCTGGCCTGTCAGATTAATGTTTAGAGTCAGCTTGGGTAATTCTTTAGTAGTTTTTATATATATATATATATATATATATATATATATATATATATATATATATAATTCTTTCTTTTTTTTCTTTGCAGTGTAGCAGGTTTTGAGTTCTGAATGTTACAGTGTTTCAAAGTTCTTTAATATCAGAAACTTTCTGTCGTGTCAGTTTAACGTTTTGGGTTACTTTGAGTAAACCATTAGTACTTTGACTTCCTAAAGAGTCATTAATTTTTATTTTTATTTCATATTATTTTATATTTAATTTAATTTAATTTATTTTCTTTAAGTCATAAGTAGTTTGACTTACTAAGGAGTCCTTTAATTTAATTTTATTTTATATTTTCTTTAATATTATTTAATATTCTTATTTTATTATTATTATTATTATTATTATTATTGTTATTATTATTATTATTATTATTATTGTTATTATTGTTTTCTTTTCTTCCCATTCTATTCTATTCTATTCTATTCTATTCAATAGATACTTTTTTGTCATGGCGTTCAATGTTTTTGGTCACTTTAAGTCATTAGAAGTTTGACTTCCTAAAAAGTGTCCTTTATTTTATATTTTTTTATTTTTTTAATGTTTTATTTTGTTATATAATATTATTATTATTATTATTATTATTATTATTATTATTATTATATATTTTTTAGATATTTTCTGGCATGTCCATTCAACATTTAGAGTCACTTTAGTAGTTTGACTACCTAAAGATTCCTTTTATTTTATTATTTTATTTATTGTGCATTTTATTTAGATTTTTCTGCATAAATGTAGCAAGACACATAGCCTTAGCAGTTTCGTCCACAAACCTTACTCTAATAGTAAGTACAGATTTATTACATTTATATTTATGCATTTAGCAGACATTTTTATCCAAAGAGACTTACAAAAGAGGAATAAAAGCAGTTTGTCATGGAGCCAACAATATTCAGAATATACAGTTCAACTAGATTATGACCAGACTGGATTATTTAAAAAGTGTTTTTTCTTTAAACGGATCATTGCTTTATTATTATGGTTCTGAAATGAAAGCTTTTATAAAGTTTATTGTTTTAAATCCGAGAGGAAGCCTCTCATATCAGCTGTATATCACTGCGGACAGCTGTTTGTTAATAATTCCTGTTTTCCAGCCGTCGCTGTGCTTCAGTTCAGTTCAGACCTACATAAAGAGTCCTTTGTTTATTTTTTTGTTTTATTATTTTATTTTATTTTTATTAATTTTTTTTTAATTCTCTGGATGAAAGATCTCGACTAATTAAAACACATCGGCTGTTTGAGGGTCGTTTCAGGACGAATCTCATGAAAAACCTGTTAAGAAGCCGTCTCGGTTTGCTGATTTTGCTGAAGCCTCTAATTTATGCTGTTTTGAAGGAGAAAAACAACATCATATAACAGTAATGAGAATCATCATTCAGAATAATTAAAATCAGGGAGGAAATCTAAAGTACAATGTTAAAGAAAAGAAACAGCCCAATGGTCTTAAAAATAGACTTTTTTTGTTTGTTTATTTAAATGTTTGTATCTTTTTTCTATTAAATTTTATTAAATTTATGATTTATCTACTCATTTTACATTTATAAAAAATAATGTTTAATGTTATTGTCATTATTGTGATTGTTATTATTGTGATGATGAATTATTATTATTATTATTATTATTAATTAGGAAAAATCTAAAGTACAATGTTAAAGAAAAGAAGAAGCTTAATGGTCTTAAAATAGACTTAAAATAGTTTTTTTGTTTAAATGTTTGTATCTTTTTTTATTAAATGTATATTGTATACTACATGTTTATTTTATATAATTTATCTACTCATTATTTTACATCTATAAAAATAATGTTTATTATTATTGTCATTATTATTATTATTATTATTGTGATGATGATGATGATGATTAATTATTATTATTAATTAGGACAAAACTTTAGTACAGTGTTAAATAAAAGAAAAGGCTTAATAGTTTGAAGTTTGTTTGTATTTGATTATTATTATAATTTTATTTTAATTCATTTCTTATTTGCTTATATATTTTAATAATACTTTTTACATTCATAAAAAAACTTTAATTATTACTATTTTCTTTTGATTTTAAGGGTGAAACATTTTGTAAATGTATGCTCAAAAACTTAGTCATAAAGTGTCTTTACGTTAAATTAATCTTTTATTTAAAATTTTGTTAGCTATTTTTATAGAATTTTATTTTTATTTAAACATATATATATATATATATATATATAATATTTATTACATTTCAATTTTATTTTAACTTCATTTTAATTATTCATTTTTAAATAATTATTAATATATTTCAAAGGTGAAAATTCTGTTGATTTGTGAATAATTAGATATGTATTTATTTTTGTGTTTTCCACACAATCCAAGTTCTCTTTTACTGAAAAATATAAATTTTCATGAATCCATAGGATACGTGGTTGCAATAACATTTTAGTTCAAAATGTAAAATTTCATTTTTTAAAAATAAAATGCTTTATTGATTGAAGTTTCGTAGACGTTCAGTTGTTATACTTTCAAATTTTGTCATTTTGTATGTAATTTCACAGCATATTCACCTCCTAAATGACTACACCACTTTTACTCAGGCCGATGCTTAGTGAGCATGACATTTTTTGTATGACATTAAACTTTATTTTTTAGAATAATAGTACATAGGTTAAGCAAAAAATTTGATTATTTCTGAGAACCTTTTATATACACCTTTTATACACGACACGGAAATGACATTTTTTTTTTGTCCAACAAAGAATTCCAAAAGAATCCCACAAAAGCACCAATGTTTTTTTTTTATTTTATTTTTTTTACATTTAAATAGTATTCATTCGTTCATTATATATTCACATATCAATATAAAATTCAGTATTCAGTCTTTATTTTGATAAGTATACAAATTAATTTATATAAATGTAATATAAAAATGCATTTATTTCATCAATGTATAAATGTAGTTTATAAATGCAGTATATAAAAGTTTTTAAAAAAAATCCATTTTATACTCATTAAATGTCACAATCTAAAAAGTATATAAAGCTTGTATTCAGTATTTTTTAATCAGTATATTCGTGTATGTATTTAATAAAATAAATGCATTTATTTACTTAAATATAGTAGTATATAAATGCATTCAGTATAAAAATGCATTTATTTAATCAATATATATGCATATAAATGCGATATATAATTTTTTTTTTTAAGTATATAAATCCATTTTTATATGCATTAAAAGTGATCTTACAAAAATGTTATTTATTTATTAAGTATATGAAGTTAAGTATTCAGTATTTATTTAATCAGTATATACATGCATGTATTTAATATAATAAATGCATTTATTTATAAAAAATGTAGTATATCAATTTATTTATCTTGTATCCTGTTTGATACTGATAAGATGAAACTAAATCTTGTCAATCTCACAAAACACCATTTTAAAAAAAAAAATTGTATTCAGTATATAAATGCATTATTTAATCAGTATATAAATGCAATAAATGCATTTAAAAATGTATACAAATCCTTTTTATGCTGATTAAATCACACAAAAATCATGTCAGTGCATTTCTATTCTATTTATTAAAACAAAAAGGCTATTTTTAATAATGTTGATGTTATACTTGAATTTTATTATTATTCTTATTATGTTTTGGGGTGATTCTCATTAACTTATAGTCAGACAGACAGACTGTACAGTGACCCAGCTTCACGCTCTTACTGTTGCTCTATAAAGAGAGCAGGTTTGATAAAGAAATGAATTAATTTACACATCTGCCTCTCTGGAAAATTCCCCCACGCTCCCAAAGCCTCAGACACATTAATATGACACACAGCGGCGTGTTTTGGGAACCGCTGCTGCTTTACTTTGACAAATCGAGAGTTTGTGCTTCTGCAGACGCCTGAAGAGACGAGAAACACTGCGGATGTGATGGGATTCAGACTCACAGAAGACAGAATCTCATCAAAACTTGCCCTGCTCACATTTCAGTAAAATAATAATTTGATTTTAAAAATGGAGCCTGTTTTTAAAGCTATTAGGATTTTTGTTTTTCATGACAACCTGAGCACATTTTCCACACCCAATTCTCATTACCAGTAATGCGTCTGTTTAATTGGTTTTATCAATAAATAATAAAAAAAAGACTAATACAATGCATGTTTAAAGCACTACAACAGAAAATACATTTATTTTTATTTTTGTTAAGCACAGTATTCAGTGTTTATTTAATCAGTATATAAATGCATTTATTTATTTGTTTGTTTGTTTATTCGGGATATAAGCGACAGTATTCAGTGTTTATTTAATCAGTATATAAATGCATTTATTTATTTATTTATTTGTTTATTCTGTATATAAACAGTAGTATGCAGTGTTTATTTAATCAGTATATAAATGCATTTTTTTTTATTTGTTTGTTTGTTTATTCTGTATATAAACAGTAGTATGCAGTGTTTATTTAATCAGTATATATTTTTTTATTTTTTTTTTTTTTTTTTTTTGTTTTTTATATGTAGTATGTATTCAGTGTTTATTTATGCATTTGTTTGTTTGTTTATTCTGTATTAAACAGTAGTATGCAGGTTTATTTGAAATCATATAAACGGCATTAGCAGTGTTTATTCAATCATATAT
>NC_056584.1:27905367-27927867 GCF_018340385.1 Cyprinus carpio | reverse complement strand
ACACAAGAGTCCGCTACTGATCCGTGGCTAGGCTGTTTACCACAAACACAACATTTATCCATTATTTTGATTTCAAATCCAAACATTGTCACTGACAATGCTTTTTCAGCATTGCAATGATTATTTTACACAGTACAGTAATACAATTGTTAACAGACATGTTTAATCACAATAAATATAAGCAACACATTATTCAATGCTTTTTATTTTTGCATTTACTTCTTGATTTATATATTAAGTGGCAAAACATTTAAACTACTTTTCTTACATTATCACAAACTTACCATTGACAGACACAGACAGCTCTACTGCCTTTCATTTTTTATTTAAATCTTTATTACAAGCAATCCTGTTTTCTACCTCCACGAGTGCCATCTATTATTGCCTTCTTTATCTAAAAGTGCTCTTTCCATTTAAAGGGTCATATGATACGATTTCAAGTTTTCCTTTCTCTTTGGAGTGTTACAAGCTCTTGGTGAATAAAGAAGATCTGTAAAGTTGCAGAGACTAAAGTGTCAAACCCAAAGAGATATTCTTTATAAAAGTTAAGAGTCAACCATTCCTACCTAAAACAGCTCGTTTAAACACGCCCCACATCTCTACGTCACTATGTGGGAAGATTAGCATTTATGGAGGACTGTTTCACTGAACCTACAGACTAGCAATCGTCTGTGACACAACGGCTGTTTCTATAAAGTGGAGCAGTTACAACTTTGTAAGGACAGTCTGGCTGGCTTCTGACTCTACCAGCCTGTAAGCAACGTTTTCATATTTAAAGAATGTGCCACTGATGATTCAAACTCCGAAGTTTTGCAAAGCAGTGTAGAGTAGCGCTTGTTGTTTGTCGTTCCTCCGATCACAAATGCAGACATGGTTTTATGTTTACGCAGCACGATATGCAACACGTAAAAACACAGTATAAGTCATTATAATCAGTAATTATGTCCCCACTGGATGCAACAAATGCCTCGTATTGTAATGGGTTTTATTGATTCTGTCTCATCACGCCGGGACACGCATCACAGTCTGTTAAGAGGCGTAACATTTCCGTCACTGCGGCAGAGGCATTCGGCCAATCACAACACACTTGATAGCTGGCCAATCACAGCACACCTCGCTTTTCAGAACGATGAGTTTTGTAAAAATCGACTCGTTTTAGAAAGACAAAAATTATGTATATTATATAGAAAATAATGTTTTTTTTTTTTTAAACCTTAAAACGCATAAACACATTGCATTACACCAAATACACCAAATAATGTTCTTTATAGCAACGTCATATGACCCCCTTTAAACCTAGCCAGCCAAAAAGCCATATGCGTTGACTGTGAAAAACAATAGACTTTAATAATATGCATTTAAGGTGTAATTACTAAATTTTCGGTTCAATCCATGTTCATATTTACTGCAAACAATGCGCTGTTGCTTTAATTCAGCACTTGCAGCACATAAATAGACTCCTGATAATGATATTGATTTAAGGTGTCTCATGAGTGTGCTGTGAACACTTTAATCCGTTAACATGAGCGCGGAAAACTATAACTATTAACTACAATTACCCTGGGTTACTTGGTGCTGCAATGGTTCCTGCAGTCGTGATCCTAGTGTGCACTCGCTGGTTTAGTGCAGGCTCTTTTTGTGTTTTGCATTAGTTTTTTGTAAACGTCAGAATCACACACTTCAGTAGTTCAGCTCTATCAGTCTTCCGTCATGAGACACACACACACACACGTCAGATTTCACATGCTGTCACTTCTGCTCCACAGCTTTGGTCTCAGTTTGCCGTGTGTTTTTCTGCAGACTGCTTTAGTGTTTTGCCGTGATTCGGGCGCTTAAGTGTTTTTCAGCAGACTCAGACGGCTCTAGAGGGCTGTAGATTCTGACGCTTGAGATGAAATCAGTCCATCATCATGATCACAATCAGGGCTTTGGGGAAATCAGACTCCAGCCCACGAGATCAGCAGCACAGCATCTCAGTCTGAACTCACGTCTATCACAGACGAATCTTTATTGAGTTCTCTAACAATACCAGAAAACATCTGCAGCTAATGTGTCTCTGAGAGATTTAATAATGATTTTATGGCCCGAGGTTCACCACAGACGTCTAGGGAGCACTACAGAGTCTACTTGACTGTTAAACTGGATTGTGTGAGAATAAGATGCAGCATTTTTTTCAGTTTTAGCTTTAGTTATTTTAGTACATCAAGTTGAGAATGAAAATGAGAAATGTTGAAATTAAAAAAAAAAAAAAGGTTTAATATTTATTTACAATGTTTATTTTATTTCACAAAAATATAGCTATAATATAAAATCCAGGTTCTTTTAGTTAAAAATAATGCAAACAAAATCTGAATTCACTCTTTCATTGTTTTTATTTTGTCATTTTTCTTTTATTTAAATTAATTTGTTACAGTTTTGTCATTTTGTTAAATTTTTGTCATTTTAAGTAGTTTTTCTTAAAATGTCTATAGTTTTTATTAATTTTTATTTCACGTTTTAGCTTTAGTTTAGTGCATTAAGTTAAGCTAAATGAAAATGAGAAATGTTGCTACATTTTAATATATTTTAATATCTTGTTTCATTTCAGTTAATGTATATTTTATTTCAAGTAGTGACAATGTTTTTATGGTTTTAGTTTAATGTAAGATGCAGGGTTTTTGAGCTGAAACAAATGCAAAAATTCAGAATTCACTCAATTATTATAATGTCCCTTTTATTTATTTTTTATTATTCAGTTTTATTAATTTTGTTGTGTGGTTTGTCATTTTAATTAGTCTTTTTTAAAATATGTCTAAATAGTTTTTATTCATTTTTATTCCAGTTTTAACTTTAGTTATTTTATTACATGAAGTTCAATTAAATGAAAATTAGACGTTAAAATAAATGTTATTTTTTTATATTTCATTTCAGTTAACATTTTATGTAACACAAAATGTTTTTATGGTTTCAGTTGAACTTTAATATAAAAATGGGATTTAATGGGATTTTTTTTTTTTCATCAATCTTTTTTTCTCAGACTCTCTGTTTGCCTGATTTCATGATCTTGTGTACAAAGGATTGGTTTTGGTTTTTTTATGTTCTAGAAGTTAGTATTTATTTAGTTTTAAAAAAAAAATTTGCAGGGGAGACACACACACACACACACAGCACACACCCTTAGTCAGGTCACAGAGATTTGGGCTTCGTCTTAAAGGTGAATCTTATGTAGCAGCACAAAAATAAGAAGCTGCTGTGGTATTTTATTTTATTTAATATTATATTTTTATTTCATATTTTATTGTTTATTTTATTTTTTGTTTAAATGATAGTATTTAACTTATATATTAAATTATTAATTTGTTTTTTTTTTTTTTTTTTGTGTTTTCTTTTTATATATATTTTAGTTTTTTAAATAAGTTTTGTTTTTTTTTTATTTATTGTTTTTTTTTTTTTTTTATTTATTGTTATGTTGTTAAATTAAAAATAGTTCATAATGTATTTTATTAAATCTCTCTCTCTCTCTCTCTCTCTCTCTCTCTCTCTCTCGCTCTCTCTCTCTATATATATATAATAAGATAAATATATTCATGTATACACTAAATTTTTAAATAAAAAATTCTTAAATATTTTATTTAATTTTATATTTTATTATAATCTTCTTTTAATTTGAATAATTTTATTTAAAAAATACTTGTATCTTAATTTATAATAAAATGAATAAAAATGTTATTGATATATTTATTTATTGTTATATCTTTATTTTTTATTTTATTATATATTTTTAGCAAAATATAAAAAAGAAGTAAACCTATACTGCTGTTAAATAAAATTTATATTATATATATACTAAAATATTAAATAAAAATATTTTATGATGTGTTTACTTTATTTAAAAAAAAATAAAGAAAATAAAATGTATATAAAAAAAGAATTAAAAAAATGACATGACATGATGCGTCTGTCCTGTTTTGTCATTTGTTTTTGTTTCAGTGTTTCTGCTCTGTTGTGGTGTGTTATGATGACCTGTCCTTCTCTCTAATACACATTTAGGGCACATTTAGGCATCTAACCCAGTATGTTGTGTGTCTGTTTATCGAGCTTAATACGGATTGGTTGTATGTTTTGTGTGTGTGTTTTTAACTTCTGCTTCCACACGGCCCTGACGTTTCGCGTGTTCGCCGGAGGCATCAACCGATCTGGTACCCACTCATCTGTCAGGTGCGTGAGTCTTTCATCTCGCGCCACATTCTGTCTTTTAATGCATTAAATCGATTATTCATGTGTGCTGCTGCGAGTTATAATACGGAGTGTGCATGCACATTTTTCTGATTGCCTCATGCATACAGGTGTCTGACCTTAATGAAACTGCTGTATAGACTTGATTGAATTTAAATAGAGCATCATATATTTGCTCTTTAAGATACTGTCATGCCTTCAGGGGCTTTCAGTGGTGCTTTTGTCAAAACGTGTGTATTTGTTAGGCTCTATTCTCGTGAGAAGCTTCGGTCATTGTGTTGCACAATCTTTTATCTTTGGACTAAAGATAAAGCAGATGATGTGAAAGCGAGGGTCAGTGGGACGCTGTAGGTTTCTATAAGTGCAGCGGGTTTGTTTGTCAGTATAATGTCTTTTATTCGGCTCTGAACCCTGCAGGATTCACATGCATCTATTTGGATTTTTAACCCAGTTCAGATCTGGTGAATGAATGAGAGCCGCAGAAGCCAACATTTAAATGTAGTGCTTTTACTTTTTAATTCTATTTTTGTACAAATCACCCCCTGCGGGCGTATGTTTGACACCCCTGACTGAAAATATGGTATGTCTTACAATGTTTAGTATGTAGTGCTCATATTTTTAGTCTAATTACATAATGTACCGATTAATTAATCAGTTTAATTGCAAATTAATCACACATCGATTTGGGCTGAAAAATTACCCCCCAAAAGATCATTGTAATTCATTACTGTGTTAAATGAGAAAAACATTGATTAGACATTACAAAAAAGTAATAATAGAAATAAATATTTTGATATATATATATACAGTACAGGTCAAAAGTTTGGAAACATTACTATTTTTTAATGTTTTGAAAGAAGTTTCTTCTGCTCATCAAGCCTGCATTTATTTGATCAAAATACAGAAAAAAATGTAATATTGTGATATATTATTACAATTTAAAATAATTGTTTTTAAATTTATTATACTTTAAATTATCATTTATTTCTGTGATGCAAAGCTGAATTTTTAGGATCATTTTTTAAATTTCCTTTAGGAAATCATTCTAATATGATGATTCATTATCAAAGTTGGAAACAGTTCTGCTGCTTAATATTTTTTCAGAACATGTGATACTTTTTTAGGATACTTTGATGAATAAAAGTAAAAAAAAAAAAAAAAAAAAAGCTATGTTTTTAAAAATATAAATATTTTGTAATAACAATATACACTACTGGTCAGTAATTTGGGGTCAGTGTTTTTTTTTTCTTTCTTTTTTTTAAATAAAATCAATACTTTTATTCAGCAAGGATGTGTTAAATTGATAAAAAGTGATAGTAAAGAAAAATATATTATTAGAATATATATTATTAGAAATATTTTTTTTTATTTTGAATAAATGCAGTTCTTTTTAACCTTTTATTCATCAAATATATTAGACAGCAGAACTGTTTCAACACTCATAATAAATCAGAATATTAGAATGATTTCTAAATGATCATGTGATAGACTGGATGTTACATGTGACACTGAAGGCTGGAGTAATGATGCTGAAAATTCAGCTTTGCATCACAGGAATAAATTACACTTTAACAGATATTCATCATAAATAGAAAGTTGTCACAATATTTTTAAGTTTTTTTTTCTGTATTTTTGATCAAATAAATGCAGGCTTGATGAGCAGAGAGACGCCTTTTCAAAAAACATTAAAAATAGTAATGTTTCCAAACTTTTGACCTGTACGTGTGTATATATATATATAGAATATATATATGTATATATATATATATATATATATATAAAGAAATTATACACTAAATATGAAACAAAGTGGCAGTAGTTGTTAATGAGTGAGTCACTGAATCATTCATTCAACTGATTCATTCACAAACAAAGCGAGTGACTGTCTTTATGATTCACTGAATCATTGACTCACTCGATTCGTTCAAAAATGAGGATTCATTCAGTAACACAACACTGCTGTGTGTCGCTTGCAGACTCTTGTTTATTGAATGCAATTATTCTGGAAAAACAGTACGTTTACTCGTGCGATTTTGTTAAACTATATTATATAATGTAAATATAAAACAAAACATTTTTGCACACATTTCTTGAATTTTAGGGCATAAGACAGTCAGTCGTCATGCATCATTGTATTTACAAGTTTTAAAAATCACTTTTTGCACTGCATATAATATGTAATATACTGTGATGGACAGCAGGATTTTTGGCTCACTGTGGATTTCAAAGTTTAAATCAAGACAAAACTGTCCTTGCTGTCCTCCAGGTCATCGCGGCTCATGTGGACGAAAACTCGCTTCAGGTTGCCGCGGGTTTGAGCATGATGTTAACTCCGTTCTGTCATTGTGGATTTTGGTGGTCATGTTCAAGGTCAATACTCGTCTCAGATTTTAGCTTATTCACTCTCATGTGTTTGATCTCAGAAGGCGTCGGCAGTCGAAGGGCCCGATGGATGCCGCAGGAAGTGTAATCTGTGTGATGCGAATCCGCCGTCAAGTCCATTCTCGATCCGTATGATATGGATCCGAGTTATATGTTCCTCTCTCCTTATTGCTTGAGTAGAACATGTGTATGTTGTGTTCACAGCCCCAGACAAACTGCGAGAGAATCTGATTATATTATCCCTGTCTCTTCTCTGCAAAACACAGCTTACTCGTGTAGTGGATGAGAGAAAATTACTATTTAGGCCGGATTCTTGCTGAATATATGACACAGCGCAGCATTTAATTTAGATTACGATGAATAAAATAAGCACAATGCCGCAGCGGAAGACAGAGTTAGATTAATGCTATGTTCAGCAGAGGTGCTTAACATTTTGCTGTGTTCCTTACGGAACTGATGATTAACCAACTCCCCAGAATTCTACTGTATCATTATATTTAACACCTCCGTCTACTGCATGTCTTGTGTTGTCTGATTTATAGTTTAGAGTTTTTTTTAATTATATCCTAGAAATCAAAGCTCTTCAGCTTCTAGCTGCTGCTTCTGGTGTCAGATAGAGAGTGATTTTTGATCAAGTAAAGGTCAGAATAACTGCAGTAATATCTCCAGATGAACTCTTACTGGACTGGAAGCAGCTCACCTTGACTTGATTCTCCATCAATCATGTGTTTTAGAGTCCCTCAAATCTGATCATCAGGACTCTTTGAGGAAGCGTTTGTTTTCCAGAAGCTTTTTACTTTCACTCTTCCTCAGCGGAGGGATGATCTTCAATACAGCCTCCAGACATCTCTCAAGCCATCTTCTTGAGGAGCCTTTTTATTTCTTCATCTCTCATCACTGCAATTATATGTTTCTGGGATCATTTACATCTCATCTCACTCGAGACCCAATACTGGATTGAAAGTGAGATGCAATATTGGCAAAAATAAGTGTTCATCTTGTTTCAGTAATCCTGTTGCATTTTTCTTGTTGGTATGCATCATCTTCGACGTCAGTGATTGCTCTGTTCACATTTGCCTCACCGGATGCTTGAAGTCACTGTCGTTCATGCTGATATTTTTAATCGTGTTGAGTTGATAGATCGACATTCCAAAGGAAACATTATCACTGAACAAAGCTGTTAAGAGGCCGTGTTTTTATTTGCTGGCATTAAATTAGAAGATTATATATTTGTGTCATGTATAGAATACCTACTGTTTCAAAGTTTCCATTTTAATGTTTTCAAATGAGTCTTCTTTCTCGATTTCACAGAGGCTGGGTTTATTTGATCGCATCACAATAATTACTAGTGAAATTATTTTGATATTAAAACTGCTGCTTTTCTGTGTGAATATCTTGTAAAACGGTAATTTAGTTTCTGTGATGCACAGCTGTATTTTCAGCATCAATTACTCCATCTTCGTGTCACATATCTTCAGAAATCCTTCCTAATATGATGATTTTTGCTGCTCAAGAAACATTCTGATTTATTATCAATGTTGAAAAACAGTTGTTTCTTCACAATATTTCTTTTGTAGGAAACCGTGATACAATTTTATTTTTCAGGATTCACAGATGAACAGTAGAAGTTTCAAAGAACAGCTATTTAGTGGAATAGAAACCGTTCGCACCATTATAATCTCTTTACTGTCCACTTTTGGTGCGCTTTCTTGACCCAGGATACACGGGTCAAAGATGCTGCTAGAACAGCACTTTCGGTCTGGATTGTATCAGTGAACCGTGTGTTTCTTGTTCCTGTTTTTCAGGTCGGTATCGATCTTGCATTACGCATCTCTGTCCACGATGCTCTGGTTAAGGCGTCGGCACGCAACGAAACATGGCTACAAACAGCGACTAAAAAATCAAAGAGCAAGCGCATGACGGAGACACACGCCGCGTCACCCCCACCAGATCAGATCAGGCTGATGTATGAACCCAGAGTTTTCCACTATCCAGGTGTGTTCTCGGTCTCTGACACTAACATCGGTGATTTGAACGAATTACTTGACTTAGACTGAAGAGCGAACAGTCTTCCAGATGAAGCCCTTACAGTGAGATCTCACATGAGAGACCAGCTTGCGGATCCGCCGCGGTAACGCTTCGGTCAGTGTCAAGCTTAATTAAACCCAATCAATCTGTGGTGTTAAGCTGAGATATAACTGTTGAATGAACCTCCTGCAGAGCAAATAAGAGTAACGCATAACAGTGACAGTGCTTGGACCTGAATCAGTGTATGCTGAATATAGTCTTCATCTTTGCTCTGGGCATGTTGAGTTCCTGTTTAATCTGTCAGTGACTAGTTTTCCCATACATAAAGCACAGTTTTCATAAAAGTCATAGTTAATTGCTGAGTTGAACACATACATATTAACAATTGAGAGGAATGTATACTCTGGCATATGGTACTTTTATACTTTTTAAATTTTTTGTATTTTTTAATTTTTACTTTTATTTCAAAGCTTTTGTAGTTTTGTATATATTTTTCATCTTTTTATAAGCTGTCTTTTTGTTGTGTGTTTTTTAAATATATTTTTTAATATGTTTATATAGTTTTTTTTTTTAAGTAATTTTTATTTCCGAAGCTATTTTTTTTAGTACATGTTAAACTAAAATGAAAATGAGAAGTTTTGACCCTGCAGATAGCTAAAGTAAGTTTCTTTTAATGTTATTTTTTAATGTATATAATTTTTTATATTTTTTATATTTTAGTAAATATTTTTTAAATATTTGTAAAGCTTTTTAAAATATTATAAATATTTTTATTTTACTAGAATATTATCAATATTTTATGCAATATTAGTGTATTTTTGGTTGTTTTGTTTTTTTTTTTTTTTTTAAAATTTGTTATGATATTTTATTTTTATTAGTGTTTTTTGTTGTTGTTGTTTTAATTTATGAAATATAGTTTTTATTAATTGTTATTTCAGTATTAGTTATTTTTGTAAATCAAGTTTTTTTTAAATTTTAAGTATTGTTTTCATGTATTATATAATATTATAATAGAATATTATATATATATATATATGATATAAATATGTATGTTGTGTGTGAGGTGAGCGTGTGCATTTTGTGGTAGATCTATATAAACCACACACACACAATCATTTATCTTCAACTATATTGTCTTTTGTTCTATTGAAGGCAGACTAACATGTTCTTGGTTTGTTGGATGTTTCTTCTAGTTTAACACTCGCAGCTTCATTCAGCTTGTCTGCTTTTTCAAGGCTTTTAGCTGGGTTTTTAGTTCTTCTGATTTGACCGCTTGTGGTTTGATTGGTGCCTGGAAGTAGGTCACATAAAGCCGAGTGCAGACAGTGTGTTCTCTGTCCAGAAACGCTCCGTGCCTGTAAGACGTGAGTCAGATTCTGAGAGCGAGATCCTTTCAAACCAATCTTTAGTCCGCGGATGGTGAGGAGAACATGGAGAAACTCATTTACACTCTAATTCACCCTCCTTTCTCTCCAAAAAAACTAATTTGGTTTTTAATTAAAGCAGAACATGGAAACATGGGGTCCCTCAAAGTGTATTGCATACTACACAGTATGTGCTAAAATCTGAAGCCTATTTTTTTTATGTATGTGAAACGGTATGCATTATGCAGTGCATTGCTCACTAGTATTCCATGTTTACAGAAGAAGTGCATACTGTGCATATTGCATACTGCAGACAATAGTGTAGTAAATAAGAGTAGTATGCTATTCTGCACATAGAGCCCTGAACTGGATCAATAGCTCAGTAATGATGTTTCTCGTCTGTGATGTGCACTTTCACCGGTTTGATTGAAGGTTTGATTGAAACGTGTTTCTTTTCAGCGCGATTCTGCTGTTTGACTGCAAGCGGCATGATTGTTTTTCATTTATCTGTCTTCAGAATCATTCTCTCACGCTTCAGGCCTCCCGCAGTTTGTTTTATTTCTTGATTGTTGGTTGGATCAGCACATCTATTTTATGCTCTCACATCTCACTCTTTCAGAAGCAGAGTTTTCATTTGGGTTTTTAGTGCAGTGTAAAGACATGTTTGAGCCTTATTTAAAGCTTATGGAACATCATTTAATTTACTATAACTTGCTGTTTATTACATACAGAATAGGATAGGATAATGCATTAAATGCATATATTATATTAAACATTGTTTAAAACTGTTATAATTGAAATGTTATGTTTAAATATGCACTCATTTGCATAAACTACCAAAACAGAAATCTGAACATTCAGGTTAAATTTTTTTATTTAATTTTATTGACATATTATAATTAAAGTTTTTTTCAGATGGGATTTGGGGTTTCTCTTATTATTGACTTCATAAATCAGAAAATACTGTCAACAGACAGAAAACAAATACAGTTTTCACAATGTTTTTTGGAATAAAAAGGTTGTATAAACCAGGCGAGTGTTAAATGAACAAAACCCCTCTGTAAAAACCTTCAGAATATAGAGAGGAATAAAACTGTAAGTTTTTTTTGGTGTATGTAAGTGCTGCCAAAAGTGGAGAAAGAAACTCATTTTGAGAATATGGGCTTTGAAAATATGAAGTCCACACAAATTAATAAAGTGCAATAATAGAATCAAGCAAATTACATATGAAGAAACCCCTCAGTAAAAACCTGCAGAATATAGAGAGGCATAAAAACTGTACGTTAAAACTGTAAGTTTTGGAGTATGTAAGTGTTACTGTGGTGGAAAAACAAACTAGTATTTGAGAATAATTTAATCATTTGTATTTTTGTATTGTAATTAGTGAACAGATGAAGTGCAATAATAAAATCAAGCCAATTATATATGAACAAACCCCTCTATAAAAACCTTCAGAATATAGAGAGGAATAAAACTGTAAGTTTTGGTGTATGTAAGTGTTACTGAAATTGAGAAAAAACTCTTAAAAGATATGTACTGTAGCTGAAATCTGCAGATGAAATAGATGAGTGCAATAAAATAAACACTTAAAAGTGTATTTTAGTTGGTTTCTTTCCAATTGTCTAAAAAAAGACAAGTTATGAAATCCCAAAACATTCATGCAACTGTAAGATTTGGAGTATGTATGTGTTACTGTGTTGGAAAAACAAACTCATTTTGAGAAAGAAAATGTCTTTAAACATATGTATTGTAATTGGAATCTATAGATGTAAACAGATAAATTGCAATAATAAAATCAAGCCAATTATATATGAACAAACCCCTCAGTAAAAACCTTCAGAATATAGAGAGGAATAAAACTGTAAGTTTTGGTGTATGTAAGTGTTACTGAAATTGAGAAAAAACTCTTAAAAGATATGTACTGTAGCCGAAATCTACAGATGAAATAGATGACTGCAACAAATTAAACACTTAAAAGTATATTTGAGTTGGTTTCTTTCCAATAGTCTGAAAGAAGACAAGTTATGAAATACCAAAACACTCAAAATTGATCAATGCATAAAATAACTGTTTTTGCTTATAGTGTCTTGCCTTTTAAATGCATTAAAAAAACTCCAATAATACAGCAAAAAGCATATTTTGTGTGACTTTTTTTTTTTGAGTTTTGTTTATTTTGTTTTTGTTTTGTTATTGTTGTCTTCTTTTTTTAGTCATTTTTTTTATGAGATTTTCTGTAAACACTGCAGGTGTAATGAAGGTCACAGATGCAGCGGTGCATCTGTAATTGAACTGAGCTGAGAGTCACAGCGCACCAATCGTTTCATCTTCATTTTGATTCAACATCACCTAAAGTGCTGATATCTGAGTGCATGAGTTGTTTACTCTGTAATAAGTCCATCTGTATGGAACAGTTTGACCCATTCATGCCAATTTGTGGACTGGTGGTGATCATGATCCTCTTGCGTGATTGTGTTTGCCTTATTGCACCATTTTCATCCACACATTATGATCGCAGTGAGGAGTATTGCTTGTATTTATAAATTAGTGTTTATGTCTCTTTTCATGCAGTGCTTCTTGCACTGTGTATGTGTGTGTGTGTGTGTGTGTGACGTTTCTGAAAGCAGGTAATGTGCTAAAGCTGGTGTATCTTTCCTCGCTGTGCCGATCTCATGTGATTGACTCTAATGTCGTCTGTCACAGCAGCTGATGGAGGGAAATCAATTTCCCGTGCACACACATGGTTGATGTGATTGAGCTTCTCGTGCTGAATCACATCACGTCCTATCAGTGCGACCTTCCACCAGGTCATAGTCTTTCTCTGTTTCTTAGTGTCTTCAGGTGATTCATGACGATGTGATTGTAAAGCTGAGCGTGAAGAAAGCCATTCTGGGTCCTAATTCGCTTTCATTATATGAATTAGAGCATCATGAGCTGTGCTTTTATCACTCAGTATCTTCACAGGAAAATCAAGAGCGAAAGTCATACAGGTTTGAAGCGTCATGAGTAAAAGATTGCAATTTTTTTTTTTTACACCTGGTTATAGTGCGACTGGTGTATAGATGAATAAAGCAGGTATTCTTTTCATATTGTTTATATATATTTCTATTCACCTATTTGGTCCTTAATAGTTCAAATGTGATTTATTTTAATTAGAGGTAACCAAACTGTAGTTAAGTACAGTTAAAAATATTTGATGCAAGTATAAAAATACAGTAAATTAAGAATACAAATAATCAGAAGAATGTTTTTCACACCGTTTTACTTAAACAAATGGAAGTGTAATATATAATTATTTATATGAATTATATATTTTTTTTATTGTTGTTGTTGTTTTATTTAATATTTTAAATTAGCTTTTGTATTTATATTTCAGGTTTCATTTTAATTTTAATTTGTGCATTTGTAATTTTTATTAGTTTTATATATTTCTAAATAGTTTATTTTTATTTTAGTTTGTTTAATTTCAATGCAAGTAGTAAAATGCAATAAAATATAAGAAATCAATTGCATTTTTATATTTAAATAAAAAATGATAAATTATAAAAATAATAAATAGTTTATTTATTTAAAATTAATATTTTGAAATATCTTTCGTTTTAATGTTTCAGGCTTCTTTTTTTTTTAGACATTTATACACCATAAAATATTTTTATTTTAGTTAGTATTTTAGCACTTGAACTTCAACATAAATATGTTAGTTACAGAAGCAAACAAAATGTTTTTAATAGTTTTAGCTAACAATAACAACACTGATATGCTTAATATAACTATGCATATTTTAAAAAAAAAAACAATATTTACCTTTCACTAAAACAGTTTAATGCATGAACAACTTTGCTCATGGTGGATCAGAGAATCTTGCTGATCAAATTATAGTTAGTTAACAATACAAACATTTATATCTAGCTAACTAATCTGAATAACATTGTCTTAATGTCAAAGACATTTAAAGGAACTCTTCTCATCTTTCTCTCATTTTGTCTTTCCTATGCACTGGCTTTGGATTTTTCACATCGCTCTGATCTGATTTTCCTTTGTGTTTAATACTTCTCTCAAACGTTCCTGACAGGTCAAATAAATCTCTCATAAACACTCCCTCATCACCATCACTTGTTTGATGAAATTTTTAGCTTCAGCATGATTGTGTTTTGTGTCTGCAGGTTTTATTTAGTGAGTGCAGGAGTTCCCTTCATCATCTGCGGCATCACAGCAGCTATTAACATCGAGAACTACGGCAGCGGAGAGCAGACGCCGTTGTGAGTAGCAACTAAATCAGTCGAATGTGTTCTTATACAAGTTTGACTTTTTCATACTGTATATGTGAGTCACTTTAAGTGACTATTATAGTTGTACTATTATAATTTTTATTAATATATTTATTTTCAGTACATATATATTTCAACTTTATTTTTATTTCAGATTTAGTCATTTGAATACTTCAACATAAACTTATTTCAGTTAGTCGCAAGGTAACATTTCTATTTCATTTTCATTTCTATTAGGTTTTTTAAGTTTCATTTTTTCATCTAATATTTTATTTTAATTATGGAAAACAATTTTTAAGTTTTAGTTTAAAATACCACTGGTGAAGATGCTTCCATTTTGCATTTTAATTAATTTAATTTGTATCCTTGCAGATTGTATATTTAGCAGTTTTGCCAAGTTTATCATTTATGAAACATTAAATTTGTATTTTAGTTTTCATTTTGTGTTAGTAATTTTGTTATGTGGTTTTTGTCATTTTGTTATGTGGTTTTTGTATTTTTTTTTAGTTTTTTTTTTTTTTTTTTTAATGTTTTTTTTTTATTTAAACTAAAACTTATTTCAGTTAGACGCCAAGGTGACGTTTTGATTTAATTTTCATTAGGGTTTTTTTTTAAGTTTACGTTTTCATCTATTATGTATGTATGTAAGTATTTTATTTTATTTATTTATTTATTTATTTATTTATTTATTTTTTCAGCTTTCTTTCAGTTACAGAAAAAAAAAATCCTTGTCAGTTTTTGTTACCAATAACAACACAATAACAACAACTCTATTTTGCATTTTAATTTACTTCATTTGTATCATTGCAGATTGTATATGTATCAGTGTTGCAAAGTTCATCAATTGTGAAATAAATTTAATTAATTTTTAAAGCAGCTCTACAGAAGACAGTAGTGTCATTATTCAGCTCAATTAAATTCAGTGTTGATTCAATTCAGTTGAATAACAGCATCAAATGTTGCGAAATTCATCAATTATGAAATGAATTCAATTAATTGATAAATCAGCTCTACAGAAGACAATAGACAATTTAGTTCAAATCTTGTTCTAATCAAATTGCTAAAATCTGAATGTTAAGTACCCAGAATATGAACCTTAATAAAATAACGTGCCTGCAGACATGTTTAGTAAGTGTTTATCTGCTGTGTTTGCAGCTGTTGGATGGCGTGGGAGCCGAGTCTGGGGGCCTTCTATGGCCCCGTGGGCTTCATCGTCCTGGTGACCTGCGTCTACTTCCTGTGCACCTTCATCCAGCTGCGCAAACACCCTGAGAGGAAGTACGAGCTGAAGGTGGTGAGCGAGGAGCAGCAGCGGCTCTCAGACGTCCACCAGGGGGAGCCGGCGAGTGGTCAGTGTCACGGCGGCTGCCCGGGTCTCATCAACCCATCCATGCTGGCCAACGAACACTCGTTTAAAGCCCAGCTGCGGACGGCGGCGTTCACGCTGTTTTTATTCGTAGCCACGTGGACGTTTGCCGCACTGGCCGTATCGCTGGGTCACTTTCTGGATATGATCTTCAGCTGCTTGTATGGGGCGTTTTCCGTCACGCTCGGGTTGTTCGTTTTGATTCACCACTGCGCAAAACGTGACGACGTCTGGCACTGCTGGTGCGCCTGCTGTCCTGGGCGACGCCCAGCCAACGCATGCCACGGCCACAGCCACGCCCACAAAGTCAACATAAATGGCGACGCCCACTCCCACTGCCATCTGGACGCCGGGAAACCCGTTCACTGCTCATGCCGCACCGCCGCGCAGAATCACGTGACCTGCCTGACGCCGGTTTCGCCGTGTTGCGCCGCTCTGCACACGCAGCAGCTCCTAGAGGACGAAACCAGCGCACATGTGCTCCTCCACGCCGACCCTGAGGGATACCGGCCCGCAGTGCGCTTGCATCGCTGCTCCAAGCCCGTCAGAACTAAAACGAGGCGGCAACGTGAACTAGCTTTCCGTATTCCCTCCGGCGCGGACGGCGCTAGTGCGCACAGTTCACGCGCAAACAGCCCACACACCCACATCTGCCACTTGGCTCACGAAGGGCATCACGTTTGCCCTCACGAGGCGCTCGCGCTCTGCCACCACCATCACGTGTGCTGCACGAAAGATGAGCTCCTCGACACGGGCGAGAGCTTCCTGTGCGGGTGCGGAAAGCTTGCGGGGGACGATTTGCATCACGCACACATAGAGTTGCACGCACGCAGACAGTCGCTGGCCAACCAGAACGGCATGCTGAAGGGAAGTGCGCAGGCGCTGTATCCGTCCGACAGCACGGGGAATATACGCACGGGACCCTGGAGAAATGAAACTACCGTGTAGTTCGAGCGAACTCCAACACTAGGATTTAAGAAAGCAACTTTTATTTTATTTTTAGTACCATCACAAGCTCTTTCCTGCATCGTTCATCTAACAGGATGATTGCAGTGGTTCTGCGGATCGTACAAATGCGAGAACGGAAAACCCGGGGCCTCATTTATAGAGTGATCCTAAATGTGAACGTGTGACAGTTTATAAAATGTTCTTGTTGATGGTTTAGGTCCCAAGTTCCCTAATGCATCCCTTTTTATAAGTTGCAGTTAATTTCAAGCTCAATGTGAACAAGCACATCAACACCATCTACAAGATGCCCACAAATATATCTTTATAGTTGAGAAATTGTACAGCCATCATCATAAATGGGCAAGGAAGTCCTATTTAATTTTATTTTTATTTATTTTTTTATTTTATTTTATTTTATTTTATTTTATTTTTTATGATTTATTTTTTATTTTTTATTTTTATTTTATTTTTTAGTATTATAATATATTATTTTTTCAGGCATATAGTGTGTATAAACATACAGTACACACACACACATATATATGTATGTTGTATCAGATTCCAAAAAATTAAATACATGTAATAAGATTAAATTACATTTTAAAATATTTGACCGCTGGATTTACAGAAATCATTTCAGGTGTCTTAACATTGCATCAACTACTGATGAACACTTTAATGTTTGTTTGAATAATCACTCAGTGTTATGTAACCATCTATTTCAATGTCTTTGGAAGGCATTTGTCGTTCAAACACATTAAAATGCACAAATTCACATTATTTCTTATTTGCATGTAATGCAGGCATTCCCAAACTTTTTCGTCATCTGAACCTCTTTCACCAAATATATTAACTTGAAGTACCCCTGAGATTTTACAATAAATATTTAATAATTAAGCATCACATCTGCATGTTCACGGTTCTCTGACGTTGGTGAATATTCCCATGACATGCAGGATAACAAATAAAATAATTCATTTTTTATGAAATATTTTATTTCGATTTATGTTTATATATTTTAATTTTACATTTTTATGATTTGATTAATGATTAACTTTTCATTAAACTCACAAACCCCCTGCAGTACCTTTACGAACCCCAGTTTGGGAAACCTTGACGTAATGTAATGTTTAATGCACTTTATGTTGTTAATTACAACGAATGGAATATATTTTTCTTACTCTATGTATTTTTATACCAATATTGTACAAGATTATCCGGTTTCAGTCAATGTGATAAATTAGGTCAAAAGTAACCTAAAAGTAATTAAAAAGTAGTCAGATTATATGTGTAATGTAAACACGCAGAGTTGGGTTATTTTATTTATTTGAGCACAAGAGGTCTCTTCACACATGCTCACATCAGTTTCTGGGTTAGTTTGATTTGACATAGTATGAAATCCATGAAATTTCAGATCAGTCTTGTTTGATAAATGAGGCCCCTGGTTTGAGTTGGAGCACGTGTTCACACTGCACTTCAATCCGGAGTCACTCCACTTGTGAGAGTTGTGATTCTAATGAAGTTTGATTACAACCGATACTGAACCGAACTGGTCTCTGCAGTGTTCACGTGGCCATTGTGTTCGTACCTTTACCAGGTACAGGTACATTTATCACGGCAGGTAACAGACATTGCCATAGTGAGTGTGTGTTACTCTGTGCAAGAGAGTATCGTGTGTCTGAGTGTATGCAAACACATTTAATGAAGTATTTCAAAGGATTTTGCCATATATTTATTTTCATAGATGTATTTGAGAGTCCCACAGATGTCCCAGTCATTTCTACGGTGAGTACTAAGAAGAAGAAAAAACTCCAAATACATAAAAATTCACTAGAAGTTTTAAACCATCCATAGTCCATCGGTTCCACATGCTTAATATATACTGTGAATATCAACTAGCGAAAACTTAGTAATACCCAAAAAAGGCCTGCTTCTGTCTAACTTCTGTTCTGCCATTGAAATGTTTGATGTAAACAGACAAAGAAACTCTGTTTCAATTCCTAGTGAGCTGCTCATCTAGACTGTGTTTGTAGGCTACATATTTATGCTGCCTTTTATTTTGGCCAAACTGTAAAGAAGCATTGTAGAGAAGAATGCATTGCTCCAAACATTCAAAAATGCATCCAAGATGACGAACTTATAAATTTGAATTTCATATAAAATTTCCATGCATTTGGATGAAAAAAATATTATGTGATGCATATTTGTCTGTTATGCATTAATTAAACAGGTCAGATTACTGTAATAGTACTAATAATCTGAATGTGTTTTAAACACACAATAACTAGCTTTATATATTTATCATCAATAAATCCAATTTGTTTCAATCTCGTACATCATTAACTAATTGAATATCGCTTCTTGCACACGCCGTTGTATTTTAACCATGTTCATACTTTTTAACTGAAGTAAGTGAATTGTTTTTACAACGCCAAGATTTATTTATTTTTATAAATGCATGTATTATTATTTAAATATAAATAAAAGAGTTGCAAATACTTATGGAAAATGGAAAAACACACATACACAAGTTTATTTTGGGAATATTTGAAGGTGTATTATTTTATTTATTTATTTTGTGCAGTGGTCATGTCAGTGAAGACAGTGCAAAAGATCACAGTTAACAATAAAGCTAAGTGTTTTAAGAAGCTCCTTTAAAGACGCTATGGAAAATTTAATTTTATTATCATTATTATGGAAATTTTATATGCAATTCAAAAACATAACTATTAAATTTAGGCGTAAATATTTTTGCAAGGTTACATCAGGGTCGGCAGATGGTAGAGCAAATATATATATATATATATATATATAAGGAAATTAAGTATTTTTAAAGATATTTTAAGATGTATTATTTTTATAAAAAATAATGCCACAATGCACAACACATTACTGATGTGTGGATCTTTTATATTCAATTCAAATGCCTAAATCTTCAGTATGTTTATATGTTTTGAAGCGGCTCACTAGGTTGTGGAACGCAGTTGTTCTCTTACAGATCTGTGCTGATTCTTTACTGTTTCTATGGTGAATCGCTGTTCTGTCGTTAAGGAGACCTCATCATTGTGTTACTAGAAGGAAAAATGAGAATGATTTGATGCTTGGGATTGATCGACAGCTGCTTATCATCACAAACTGCAGAAGAGAGACTAGTAAAGCATTGACCAGACTAGTCTAGCAGACTGTGATCTAGTGCTCAGACGGCTCAGTCTTTAACGTACAAACATCACGCTTTTCTTCTTTTGACATGGAGTTGATGTCTGTGTAGTTGCCTCGTGTTCTTCAAAAAAAAAAAAAGACATGGAAAAAGTGAATCTGTCAAAAACATATCCCGGTCATATTTCACCCCAAAATCAAAAGAAAAAAGTGTGTGTGTGTGTTCTTTGTGTGTGAGAGAGTTTGTGTGTGTCATATTTCACCCCAAAATAAAATGTTTTAAGTGTTTTTGTGTGTTTTAGGAGATTGATTGTGATGGAGATGATTATTTTATGAGTTTAGATTATTTTAAGAGCTTAATTTTATTTGTATTTATGTGTGTGTGTGTGTGTGTGTGTGTGTGTGTGTGTGTGTGTGTGTGTGTATATATATATATATATATATATATATTTACATTTTTAATAAGCCAAAAAGAATGCCCGTCACACCTCTGTTTATCCATTTGCGTTCTGCAAGTGAACGTCGCTTTATTGTTCATCCCAAAGAAGCACAAAATCACTTTCACAGACTTCAATTAAATGTTCCTCCTGGTGGAATGACCTGCCCAACTCAATCTGAGTCCTTAGCCATCTTCATGAATCAGGTTAAAACACATCTCTTCCGTCTTTATTTGAGCCTCTAACTCTAGCACTCTCTATTCTAATTCTATTCTTTAAAAAAAAACAACAACACGTCCCTTTTAGACTTGCACTCTATTAATTTGGTGCTTGCTTTCTTTAAAAAAAATCTAATTCTAGCTTTCTAATCTTTTTGTATTCTATCTGTTTTTGTTTTTATTTATTATATTTAAAAATCTATGTGTACTACGTTAAGGTAACTCAGACTTGTTATAGCACTTGTATATCATGTCCTCATTTGTAATTCGCTTTGGATAAAAGTGTCTAAATGACTAAATGACAATGTAAATGTAAATAAATAAATAAATTATATATATATATATATATATATATATATATATATATATATATATATATATATATATATATATATATATATATAAGAAAATTAAGCATATTTTAAGAATATTTTAAGATTTAATAAATTTATTTGATGTTTTTTTAGTAACATAGTGCCACAACATAACATAATAGTAATAAATGCAAAAGATAACAATCCAAAATCAGAAGGGAAAAAAATATATTTTGATTAAAGAAAATGAAGCCTATATTTTTCAATTATAGTAATTAAATTATATATTTAAATAATGTTTGTGCTTAATTGTCATGACAATAAAGAGAATGAAAAATATTATTATTTATTATTAAAAAAATTTCTGCTTAATTGTCATGACAATATTGTTAATTGTGTTTGTGATTATTTGTATAATTTCTTTATGAATTAAATTTATTAATGAAAAATGTGACCTGGACATGTTTTTTTGAGGTTCTCTGTTTTCCATTTAAATGTGACTTTCAGAAATCAAACTGAAAAGTTTCCTCTTGAGAAAAAGCAACAGGTTCGGCAGCATTTAATGCACCGTTTGACAGAAAAGAGTTTAATTTCACGCCCTCCTGTTTCCTCTGAGGTGCTGCGCTCTGATTGGCTGTCCTGGTTTGGGCCGGGTTCATGCCGCCCATCAGTTCTTTTATTTTCTGTCCGTGTGTTTCCATGCACCACAGATTGAGATAATAAATAATGGATGATATTTAAATGAGGAATGATGTGGGCGATCTTTACTCTGGAGGGGGATCTGTCTCTGGTTTATTGCTCAGTATCTGAGTTCAGATGTTTTGTTTGTTTTAATGCATCTGTCCGTCTGTGTTGCGCTGGATTGTGATTGACACTGTGAGATTTGCTGGAGAGTGAATCAGAAGGTGCTGTATGCTGTTATGAGAGACAAACTTCAATTATAACTCAATTCTGTTGAACTGTATGTCTGCACTCCTTTTGTTATTTACATTTATGCATTTAGCGGACTTACAGTGCATTCAGGCTAACATTTTTTACCTACTGTAACATGTGTTCCCTAGGAATTGAACCCACAACCTTTTGCACTGCTGACACAATGCTTTACCACTGAGCCACCACATAACATAATAGTTATTAATGCATAATAGTATATAATATATATAACTATTAATATAACATAATAGTTATTAATGCTTCACGTGCTTGACTTTTAACAGCAGTGGCAGAGTTTCACGGAAAGGTCAAATATCAAATTATGGGCCGTATTCAGGACTATATTTAATTTGACTTTGGAAAGCCTGTGAGCCAAAAAGGTTGAACTCTAAGGTTATATGTATTTCCAAAAAAAGTCTTAATATTTCATCATGTTTGACATTTCTTTCCCTTAAGCTTAATTTTCACATCCTTCAAATTAAACATGGTGTCTCTCCTGAATAATGTCTAGAATACAGAATAAAATATGATGAACTAGAAATATGTGGGCAGAAAATAGTTTGATCCACTCTGAAGCAAGATAAAAAAATAAATTTAAAAAAAGTTTGGAATATTTTCATGTTTTTTAATGTTTTGAAAAAAGGCTGCATTTATTTGCATTAAAATACAGTAAAATTATTAAGTATTATTAGAATGTAAAAATGATTATTAGAATGATTTCTGAAGATCATGTGACAGTGAAGACTGGAGTAATGATGCTGAAAATACAGCTGCACATCACAGAAATAAATTATATTTTAACAGAGATTCACATAGAAAACAGCTGTTTTAAATCTTAATAATATTTCACAATTTTTACTGTATTTTTGATCAA
>NC_056584.1:27832867-27900367 GCF_018340385.1 Cyprinus carpio | reverse complement strand
TGTTTTACGAACTTAAAACATAGGTTTGTGTAAATATAAAAAAAATCTGAATGCAAAATTCTCTTGTAACAATAAAATTCTTTATTGAATTTACTATGCTGGGTATAGTAACTGATTACATGTAATCAGTAATCAGATTACTTTTCATGGATTCCATGATTGCATATTATTCACACAATGGCAGTAAATTCTACGTCATTTATTAATTAATTTCAATTTTCCTTTCTAAAAAAATCCTATACTGTGTGTCACACACCATTTAACCTTGACTTTATGTCGTGTAATTGAAAATGTATAATCTTTACTACCAAAAAAAAAAAAAAGATTTCAGAGAAATTGCAAGTAAATTTCAAAAACAATTCCAAAGAAATGGCAGAAACATATTGAATCAAATGTGCAATTTTAAAGTAGAAAAACTGAAATATATAAAGAAATGGCAGAAACATATTGAATCAAATGTGCAATTTTAAAGTAGAAAAACTGAAATATATTTGATCTCACAATTTTGATTTATGTGAAGATTATGAATTTTTCATTTCTGAGAAGAAAAATATTTGATCTCACAATTCTGACTCTTGCATTTCTGAGAAGAAAAAAAAAGCCAGAATTGCAAGATGTGGTCTTGAGTGGAATGTTAAAACCCAGATTGTGAGTTTTATTTATTAGGTTTTTTTTTTGTTTTTTTTTATTTTTTTTTTTTTTTTTTTTCTTTTGAAAATGGTACTCACATTATTCTTTAATACTCATAATTATAACTGAAGCAGGATGTGCTGGTACAGGAATACTGTAAACCTTCAGTACCCCAGTGTGGGGAAGACCGGGGCTAGTTGTCACACTCTTTACTAGTGAATATTTCTCAGGTGAGCTTGATTTTATTTACTAAAATATAAAAACTGGGAACCTGCTGTATATTGATATTGAGAAAAAAATTTTTTTTTTATTGTTTATCAAATATCAAACATGCTTCCACGATATCTCTATTTATTTATTTGCTTATTTATTATCCAAATTATGAAGATGGGGGAGCAAAAATGTTAATAATTAAAATGTTAATAACATATAACACTTGTGACAGCTTGCCCCGTTATTAATGTGACAGCACGCAGGACCGTTTTTGTGAGGATTTATCACTCTTTTGCTGTTTTATTGGCTTTAGAGACCTTCAGAGGCGAATTATGTCAGATATTTTAAGGGTACACGTTATGACGCATATGCGAGTCATGCTGACCAGTGGCGTAAAAATAATGTCGCGTCTGGCGCGCAGCTGACTGAAGGCGGAGGTTTTCTCAGACGCTCGCGGCTCGTGTATAATCGCGTCGTTACCATGGCAGCAGAGTTAGTAAACTCCCCCGTTGCCATCGGTTATCGATTCCGGCGCGGAAGAATCGCTGGCGCGTGACTGATCTGAGGGGAGTCCTTCGGCTTGACGCTCCGCGACGCGGCGCGCGCGTGCGTTACCGGGAGACCGAGAGAGGATCCGAGGCTCCAGCTGTTCTAGAATCGATCGGGACGCGTTATGGGGACGTTCGGGAGCGCCGCGGCCGTCCTGGATGAGGAGGAGGAGGAAGAGGAAGAGGAGAAGAAGCGCAGGGAAGTTGAGCGTCTTCCTCCACTGCTCGAGGACGAGGTCAGTTTGATTGATTGATTGACAGGTGATTGACAGTGTCTCACGAGGACATTCCGTAGAAATGCTGATATCACAAATGTTAAATATTACTTTAACATCATATAATATCACGAATCCCTAAATATCTAAATCTGCTATATAAAGTATTAATGCACTGACCAAAAAGTACCAGTATACACACACATGTTAAATATTACTTTAACATCATATAATATCACGAATCACAACACACACACACGTATACTTATATAAAAAAATATAATGTATAAAAAAATTATTATATATAATATATATTAATGATTATTATTATTATACTGTATATGCAAAATAGGTATTCAAATATACTATATGTTTTTACATTATGAAACTGTATATAAATATAAAACATCTGTATCAAAAATATCATACATTACAATATTATATATAAAATATAAAAAACTAATAATATGTATTTTTGCATATATGTAAAATAGGTGTTTTTTTGTATACTATATATATAGTATAAATAGGTATTAAAATATAATATAAAATGTTTATAATATGAATTTTATTCACACAAAATATTTCTATAATAAAACATACATGTAAATATTTGATATATATATATATATACACACACACATATATATAATATATTAAATATACACAAATATATAATTATAGAAAAATTATATACATATCTTATAATTAATATAACATTATATTATGACAAATATATAATTAGAAATAAAAACAAATAATGTGTAATTACATATGTGTAAATATAATATACACAAATACATAATTATATAAATAATAATATAGACATATATAATTATTTATATAACATTATTATAACAATAATATGTTATTATAACAAATATATAATTATAAATAAAAACAAATATGTTATTAAATATATGTAAAATACAATGTATAAAATATATATTTAAATAATATATTAAACATTAATATACACATTTGTTCTTGTTACTATGGTAATACCATGTATCTTTTTATTTATTAATTAATTTATTTTTTACTTTGAATATGATACCATGTAAATACTATGGTACGTGAATATTATATTCTTTCTGTACCATGGTACTGCCATCACTTTACTATGGTACCACCACAGTAGTGAAAAGAGGTTAACTGGGTTAGCGGATGGGTTAAAAAAATGGCGCATTTGTTTAAAATGAGGTTAACTGGGTTAGCGGATGGGTTATAGTAATTGATTTCAGCGAGGAACAAACATGTTAGAATTTTCCCGAGATGCCACTGAAGATGGACTTCTCATGGTGACCCACTTATAAACACAGGTTCTCATGACGTGATTGTGCTGTAATTCAGACCTGTGAGGTTCAGGGACAAACTTATGTAGGCCGGTGTGTGTGTGAGATTTGTAGGGAGGTTAAGGAGAGGACGCTCTGTTCTCACGGGAGATCGTCTATTTACGGGTTTGAGCCCGTACGTACAGCTGCATGAGACGGCAACTTTATGCCCTATAAACGCATTATTGTTCAGCTCCAGTGATGAGATCTTGAGCTACTGGTGAATAAACAGCCTCTTTTCTCCTGAGAGTGTAGTCATGTGTTAGTCTGTGTGTTGCAGTAAACTAAAAGTGACAACAAAAACAGTGCAACCGTATCATTTATTCATACTGCAGTGCATGCTGTGGAGCTAAGAGCCAGCATTGCAATATAGACGTGACATTATTACACTTAAAGCTGCAGTGTGTGATTTCTGTGCCTCTGTACTGTAAATACAGTAAATACTGTAAATGGGAATAATGAGTGTTTTCAGATAGGTTTTTCAGGTGAAGTAATGATTGTGTAGTTAGTAGTTAATTTATAATTATACAAGGCTTTGCATATAATAATGAGGATTTTACAGCATAATACTGTGACTTCATCTCTTGGCCCTGTTCACAATGAAGTCACAGTTAAACTGTATGAATTATTAACGCAAAAATGACAGCAATTAGTACCTATAGGGAAATACTGAGAATTATTTATTTTTTAAACCGTGGCTTGTACTCTAAAAACATCAACCCGTCTAAAATGATATTTAGAAGATATTTAGTTTCTGTTAAGTTACTTTATTACAGGCTTTTGTCCTACTCATAGTTGTACTGTTATTTATTTGTTTACTTATTTACTTTAATCAAATGTTTGAAAGTCATCTCTGCAGTTACTTGTATAAAAATCTCCAATGTATACTGTAAAAAAATAATATATTAAATATGTCTAAAATATTTTTAGCAATTTGTTTGTTTCTTTAAATATATTTAAATATATATATTTTTTTTTATTTAGTATTTTTTTATCTAATTTGTGTTTATTGGTTGTTTTTTTTTTTTTTGTTTATTTTTTTTATTTGTTTTTTTTTTTATTATTTTTTTTTTTTTTTTTATTTATACCATGGTTCCTTATTTGATCTAATATTTTAATTATTTTAATTTTATTTTATCTCATTTTAAAATATTTTAAAAAGCATCTGTATTACTTGTACAAAAGACCCCATTTATTCTGTCAAAATTAATATTTAAAATTACTATTTAATGTATACTATTATTTGGAAAATATTTAGTTTCTATTCAGTTACTTTATTACATGTTATTTTTATACTCACTGTTATAGTACTCTGTTTATTTATTTATTTTTAATCTCATTATTATTTTTTATTTACTTATTTTACCTGTTTATTAGTATTTTTTCCCTCTAACTTTGATTATTTATTTTTTATTAAGTATTTTGTATTATTTGTTTATATTTAAACTTTTTCTGTAAACAAATTTTTCCTGTAAATATTTCCTCAGTTTGAAAGCTCCTGGATATTTGGAAATTCATTAGGAAAGCAACGGAAAATCCAAGTGAGCCGTTTCCATTTAAACATTTAAAAGAGGCACAAAAGACATTTGTTAAACCAGCTCTAGGGGCTTTTTACGAACTATGACATCATCACTGAGATGGGCTTGTTTTTGGATGAAATCAGATCCTTCTGAAGCAGCAGAATATTCATTTGCTATTTATTAAGCGGATTATGCAGCAGCGCAAAAGTCTTCAAAGATCATCTTGCAGTAATTCTGCTTATGACTCCCATCTGTGAAGATGCCTCTGTTATCTAGTCATGATTTGATTATTTCCTTATGAAGGAAAATGAGTATGCATGCAGTTTGGTTTGCAAACATATTAGTAACTGCATAACAATGTCCCAGCATCATGTCAGTGAGGCGCTTTCTTCAGGGTGTGTGAAAATGTAGTTTAAAACCGTCTGGAGAGGAAATCATACAGTAAACGCACAGCTGTCCTTCACATATCTGCCAAACACACGTTCCCCATGGAAATGAGTTTAGGAATTGGAGCACAATTATGTACAGATTCTGCTGACATCATAGTGGAACTTATTACAATCTGTGCTTTGTAATCTGTGGAATATTCCACAAAAGTTAATAGGTCGGCTATGGAGACGATGGAGTTTTTGTACTGTAGTTGGTATATAGATATAGATGATTTAATGTTTTTGAAAGAAGGTCTCTTTCTGCTCACCAAGGCTGCATTTATTTGATCAAAACCCAGTAAAAATTGTGAAATATTATTACAATTTCACATACATTATATTTACATAACTATGTGAATATACTGTAAAATACAATTTATTGCTGTAATCAAAGCTAAATTTTCAGCGTCATTACTCCAGTCTTCAGTGAGTGACATGACATACAGCCAAGTATGGTGACCCATAACTCGGAATTTGTGCTCTGCATTTAACCCATCCAAAGTGCACACACACACCGTGAACAACACACCCGGAGCAGTGTGTATCATTTATGCTGCGGCGCCCGGGGAGGCAGCACGAGACTCGAAACCTACACAACCTTAGCGTTAGGAGTCAAATCTCTCTAACCATTAGGCCACGACTTAACAGTGTCACATGGTCTTCAAATCATTCTAATATGCTGAAAACATCAACACAGTTGATGAAACAGTGATGCAGTGTTATTTTACTATAATATAACTATAATTTGTACTATATATATTAGGGCATCGAACCGATTATCGGCGCCAATATTAAGCTTTTTTATCAGCTAATCCAGTATCTGTCATTTACAAAACCGATTTGCTGATACAAAATAATTCAAAAGCATTTAACGAAAGTTTTTGTCCAGAGCCCTTGATATTCTTAATTTTGACATTACTTTTAATTTTTACACCACGGACATATATATCAGTTCAAAATATCGGTTAGCTGTCTACTTGATCTGTAATAATCGGTATCGGCATCTGCTCTTAAAAACACATCGGTCAACCCCTTATATATAATGTATATACTATATATATATATATATATATATATATATATATATATATATAGTTATATATATATATATATATATATACACACACACACATAATAACATTTTTGTTTTATCAGTTATTTAAACAAATAAGAAATGTTGCTAAAATGTGTTATATTACATATCAAGTACCATTTTTTTTATAGTTTGAATTTTTGGTTCAATTTTATTTTTAGTTGAATATAATAATCCTGTTTTGCTGCTCCATATTTTTGCGGAAACCATCATACCATACTTTTCAAAAGTTTAGTGCAAGTAAGATTTTTTGTAATATATTTTATTAATCAAGGGTGCATTAAACTGATCAAAAGTGACAGGAAAGACATTTATAATGTGACAAAAGATTTCTATTCCAAATAAATGCTGTTCTTTTGAACTTTCTATTCATCTGTGAATCCTGAAAAATAAAATGTATCACAGTTTCCACAAAAATATTAATGTTTTCAACATTGATAATAATCAGAAATGTTTCTTGAGCAGCAAATCATCATATTAGAATGATTTCTGAAGGATCATGTGACACTGAAGACTGGAGATTCAGATATGATCACAGAAATACATTTTACAGTATATTCACATAAAAAGTTATTTAAAATGTCCAAGCAACATTTTACCATTTTTACACGGTATTTTTTAATCAAATAAATGCAAATGAATGAGCAGAAGATACTCTCCAAAACCATTAACAAATCATAATTATTCAGAACTTTTGACTGCTGATGTGTATGGGTGTGTGTTCACTTGCATTTGACTTTTGCTGTTATGCTGTTAAAATAATTAGTGCTTTTCTTTTTCTTTTTGCATTAAACTAGATAAATGCAAAAATGTTTTCACTAGTTTTCAAAGACGTTTGAACCCATACATGTGTGCATTTGTGCATGCATGAGTCTGATCTCTCGGTATGTGCTCTCATCCTCAGGAGAACGTGTCTCTGGCTGATATTCTGTGTCTGCGGGAAGGTGGGCTGTCGGAGCAGGAGTTGTGGGCGGTGTGTGTGGAGTGTGTGGTTCTCCAGAGCATTGGGCCTCTCTCCGCTCTTTCACACTCTCTGCGTTACGCCCGACACGCTGGCCTTCAACACTCACGGTAATGTGTGCTTCATGGAGCAGCTCAACGGTGAGTCACCAGCTGCATGAGTCAAACTAACACTCAGCTTTAGTTGCAAAACATTGGTTTAAATGCATATCTCTAATGGACGGTTTTGACAGACATGTTCTTTTGAAACCGAGAGCGCTCTGTCTTCTTCATAAGTGTGATTTTTCATGTGCACCTCACATGTGTGACACGCTGTGCCATTGTAAAGATAATGGATGATGTTTTTTTTTGTATTGTTTTTAAGATATTATACCCTCCCACGAGTGTAAAAAGCATTAACTGATATATATAATTATTTAGTTGAATTGCATCTGCGCCAATTAGTTTGATCACATAGCTACTTTAAACAGCTCCATTAAGCCTTTAGCCCAAAATAGCGCATATTTAGAATGATAAATTCTCATATGTTCATGCTAGAGGTCAACCGATAGTGGATTTTTACCGATACTCGATACCGATTAATCAAACCGATATATTTTTACAAATAATTGAACGAAAACTGAAAATAGTGCTTTATGAATAAAAAAAACAATGCTAAACCATACTCTGTACATGAATAACAATATTATTAATATTAATCATATATTGACCTTTAAGTACATTAACTAATGTTAACAGAAGCAACTTCAAAATAAATAAATAAAAATATTAGTAGATGTAGAAATTAACACACTCCAACTAGTTGGCCATATTTAAATCTCTGCACAAAGGCAATAGCCTTGAAATTATATACATATGGATATAATATGTATACTCTCACACTTACATAATTAAAATAACAAAATATGGCAGTCACTCACTGGGCAAAAAGTGCAGCGCCGCGTCGATAAACAGCCAAAGGCTTCAGTGATTCTGCCTCTAGAGGTCACTCTCGCTCTCGTACTGTAGAATGACAGCGGAGCTTCTCAGCCATTTCAGCAATGGACACAATCCGGAAAACTATTGGCATGGATTTTTTCCCAATAAGCCGATAGTTCCAGCAATCAATTATCGGTGCCGATTAATTTTTTCGGCCAAAACCGATACATCGGTCAACCTCTAGTTCACGCATAATTACTTTACAGAGTGTTAATGTTCCGCTAAATTATGTGATCTGAAGTTTTTGAGCGTGCTCTCCTCCACGTCTCAGATACTTACAGTCACACATAGTGGGGCAGAAATGTCATCAAAATGATTTAAAAAAAAATAAAAATGCCATTTAATGAATTTCTGTTTTTATAAAATATGCCTGTGATATGGGACTTAGCTTATCGCACAAGCAAGAGTCCTGTTTTTCCGAATATCTGCACTATTGCAAATGTACAATAAACAACATGTTACTGAGTAACTTTCAGACACAAAATTCTGCTCCATCAAAAAGAAGAGTGGAACTAACAGCAGAAGTGCTGCATCTCCGAGCAACACAGTGTTTTGTTCCTCAGCGTTACAAGGAGCAGTAAATGATTCAATCAGGCTATAACTACAGCGTTTGTGAAGTTAAATGAATCAGCTTTTTAACTGACCAGCTGATTTAAGGATTCAACTCAGTTACTAAGACAGTCACCTGCTGCCACCTACTGGCGGTTTTATTTGCTTATTTAAAAAAGTAGCTTCTTATTTAATTTTTGCAATAATTTAATATTTTTACAATTAAATTATATATTTAAACATAATTTATGCAAAATCCATCTAACAATGATATTATTATTGTTTTATATAACAAGAGTAAAATTAAAATACTCATATTTATGGTTTTGTTTTTGTTTTTTGTTTTTTTGTTAAACCATAGAGCTTTTATTTTTGCAGAAAACTGCAGGGAAACGTTTCTATTAAAATCTTTCTCTTTTGTTCAGATTTATAAATGCTTCTCATTACACACTCACGTGAAAACATCATGGTGCGTCAGATTACAGTTTTATATAATTACAGTGCAGTCTTTGTGATTTGATCAGTGCGCTAAACCATATTGTGTTCTCAGGCATTGTTATAAAAAAGCCACTGGCCAACAGCGTTTCATTTAGTTACTCACCAATGCTGATTTTTGACTCACATTTGACGCTTGGTGAGTGTTAATTATAAGCCCTGGGTTGTTCAACAAATGCGCCATCCTGTAATACGTGAAACATTGTCACTGTATGTTTTCCAGTGTACCACTTCTCTAAGCCTGTGAAATCACTAATGTAAGTCCAAAACCATCGAGAAAAGATATATATATGTTTTTGGTCTCACAGGTGAAGATATGACTGAGAACTATATAAAAGCAACCAATATGTTTTCAATCCTCTAACCCATTTCTCAAAGGCCGCCACCGCATGCTGTCTAAATATACCGGTGGCGTAACCATGAGGAGTTTCTGGAGGATCTGACATACTCCAGAGGAGAAAGCCCTGGCCTATTTCAGCCGCCGAGCTCTGCAGAAGCGTCTGGAGGAGAATGTGAATCCTCAGCGTGGCCTAGTTAGACTAGGACTCACCTTACTTATTCACAGAGAGAGCAAGCAATGTAATTAAAACAATCCAGCGGCCAGGAGCTTTGATCGTTCTGCGCTTTTGTGTCTTTCCGAGAGAACTATTATAGAGTACATGCATCTGTGCATTTTGCATTCATGTCATGTATTATCAGTTTGTGTGTCTTCTAGCTCTCATGAGTTCCTTTTGATAGGTGGCTTTTGCATGGAGATGACATCGCTCAGATTCGACTGTTTTTGTGAAAGTGTAAAGAATCTTAGTTGATTTTTCTTGTTTTGTCCTTGTTCTCAGATGATCCTGACGGCCTGTTTTGTTACCCCAGGTTGATAAGACGGAAGCCATTGAGGTGAGGAAAGGCATGAATCCAGGGCTGCTTGAACTTGTTATAAATGCGTTACAAGAACGGTCGTAGTGATAAACTTTCCTGAAAGACCACCACAGAAGGCATATAAAAAAGAAGAAGAAAAAAGAAGAAAATGACTCATTTTACTTGTAGTCGCCCCCAAGGTTAAACATTTATGTTACTTGAAATACATGTAAAATAATTGTTGAAATAAAATAAAAAATAATGTATTTAAAAATTAAATAAAATAAAAATAATGTATTTAAAAATTAAATAAAATATTTAAAATAAAATATAAAAGTTTTTTATTTATTTAAAAGTTTATTTATTTAATCCCATTTTTACTTGGTTTAACATGTGCTAAAATAAATTAAATAACAAAATTATAAAAACTTTATAGACATTAAAAAAATAGTAATGACAAAACAACAAAATTGCTAAAACTTTAAGAAAAATTAAAGTTAAACAGAAAATACAAAAATAAAAAAATAATTCAAAATATTAAAATAAACTATAATAGTATCTTAATGATGCCAGGGTGCGATATATAATTTCAGGTACCAAATAAAAAGATTATTATAGATAACAAAAACTAATACCATGAAAAAAAAAAAAAAAAAAACATTTCTGTTACCTTTAAAAAAATACAGATAAAACTAATAAAAATTACAAAAACACAACAAAATTACTTAAACTTAAAATAAAATGAATATAGAAAATATAAAAATAAAATTAAAGTGATGTATTTTTAGGAATATTATAGATCATAATATATCTATAATAGGTGTGTGAAAGATGCTGATGAATAGCCTGTGATGAGCCGTGACACACAGACATGATATTATATGATTCATGAGCCCTGAGGACTGTGATCTGTGAGCCAAAACATTCAACTTCCAGCTAATTACACACTAGCATAAAGATATTCATGCCATAATATCATATGCAAACAACCCACTGGCTTCAATATTATATGTGGTTATAATCCATAACACTGTACTGTTCTAAACATCAAACGTGTAAGAATCACGAGCCAGAATAACTGGAGGCGGCTTGCCTTTCTGAGATGAAAGACCTTACGTAATGTTTCTTTCAGGGAGAAGGAACAGCTTTTTATTTTAAACACAAGTTGAGGATGTTTTCTGAAATGCTGATGATCGGATGCATGTTAGCGTCAGGTATATGAAATCATGATTTTTTTTATTGGGTTATTTGCCTCATTTCTGATCTTGTTTTGATGGAAAGGCTGATTTATTACTTCAGCTTTGATGGATAGTGCAGACGGCTGGATGCTGACCAATAAAACAACTGATACATGAGAAGAAAATATCATCTGATAGAATTTTTTATTTTTATTTTTGCATGTTCGTAACATAATTGTAATAATATTTGTATTTGCATAATCATAAAATAATAGTATTTAGTATGTTGATTACATAATTTTCATAATTTTCCCATTTTATTTGTATTTTTATTGTTATACTTTTATATAGTTTTATTTTTTGTAATTAATGTTAATTACATAATATTTTATACTTCATGTTTATACATTTTTTTTAAGATGAAGGTGGTCTTTTTTTCTTTTGATGTTCATAACATAATTTTAATAATATTGTTTGCATGTTCATTACATAGTTTTGAAACGTTAATTTTATATTTTCATATACATTTTATATATTATTTTTTTATTTATTGCATGTTTATAGTATAATTTTAATGTTTTTGCATGTTCATTATGTCATTTGAATAATTTTGTCATTTAATTTTAATAAAGTTATAATTTTTTATTTTATACATAATTTTTATAATTCATATGTATGCATTTTTTTAGCATAATTTTATTTATTTATTTGCATCGTCATTACATAATTTAAGTAACTTTGTCATTTTAATTCTATACATCATATACTTAATGTTTAATTTCATGTGCATTGCATTATTTCGCTCATTTAATATTTCAGTTTTAGGGTGACTTTGTTAATTTGTTTTCGGACTGCAGAAGAAAAATAGCCTTTGTTTCTCTCTCTCTCAGGGTCACATGTTCTCGTTAGGCTCCACCCTGTGGGCGGCGCTGGATTCCGTGTCGGAGGCGGAGCTGCAGGTGGAGTTGAGTGAAGAGAGCAGGTGTTTGCTGAAGCAGATGCAGCGAGAGAAACCCGAGGATCGACCGCGACTCCAGGTTCAGCACAGTCAATATTATTAATACTTCATATTGTTAATATAACATAACAATTTACATACATTTTATATTTGCATTAAGTTAAACTAAATGAAAATAGTAATGTTGCTTTGGCAACTAGCTGAACTAAAATAAGTCTTAGATTTTTTATATATTTTAGTTTATTTCAGTTATTGTCTATTTTATTTCAAGTAACGAAATGTTTTTTTTTTTTTTTTTTTTGTGTGTGTATATATATTTATATATATTACATTTTAGTTAATGTCTATTTTATTTCAAGTAACAACTTTTTATTTTATTTTATTTATTTTATGGTTTTAGTTTGTTTACTATAATAACCCTGATAAGAGCTTGATGAAAACAGACTCGTTCTGAAGTTCCATGACTTTCTGTGGAGAAACATGATGAACTTTTTAAGGATGATTTGATTTAATAAAGAAGCAGATTTTCATCTTTGTTTAATGATATGTGAATTATATTACGTCTTATTCTGATGAGAACAAATCCTGGCGATCATGTTCTCCTGTGTGATTTGAGAGTGACCGCTCACACTTACATCTGAGTGCATTAGCAATGTTTCTCAATGTCCATTAAATTGAAGTGTCCACCTAGTGGTTATTCAAGACTAGTGCAGCTTGATTCTCAATATCCCTCCAGAAAAAAATAAAATATCTGTCGAATCGATTTGCTTTGATTCCAGTGTCTCTAAAGCAGTGATTCCCAAACTTTTTCTGTCACACCGATACTTAAAGTTAATACTTAAGATAATAATTTAACAGCAAGTTTGCTCACGTTTGCATGACATGCAGGTAAACAAATAATATATTGCATGTTTTTTAGTAAGTTGTTTTTTATTTTCTTTTATTTTAAAATTATTTTGTTGTTATTATTATTATTATTATTATTATTTTAAATAATTATTTATTTTAAAATGATTTTATTTTATTATTATTTTTTTTTTTTTTTTTTTTTTATGATTTAATTAATTTGGTTTTCATCAACTAAAAAAAAAAAACTTGCAGCACAGTTATTATAGTTAACTAAAGCTAAAACATAAAAAAGTTACTAGAAATAAGATTAAGGTAAAAAATATATATATATATATAATTTATAAAACTAAAATGTAATAAATAATAATAATATATATAGATGTTTAAAAATGTTTATATATATATAACTAATTGAATAAACTAAATGTAATAAATAATAGAGAGAGAGAGAGAGAGAGCAAAAAACACAACAAAAAAACTGAAACTTTAACTAAAGTGAAAATAGGAAATATAAAAATCTAATTCCAAATATTAATAATAAATAAATAAATAAAAAAGTACCAGCTCTCTCACAAACTGTAGTGAAAAAAAGTTTTTCATATTTCACATATCAAAATTTTACATATCATGATTCATCAAATTGTCCTTGATCTTTTGAGGTGAGAACTTGATGAAAACATTTACTGACACTAAACCGCAAAGTTGACTCATTCTGAACCTCCAGGACTTTTTGTGGAGAATTCAGTAATTAAAATGTACAATATGAATCATTTAAGGGTGATTTGACGTAATAAAGAGGCAGATTTCTCTCTGTTGTTTAATGATATGTGTGAGTAATATCGTCTCTCTCTTCAGGATATTGTCTCTCAGAGGCTGTACTCGTGTGACGTATCTCGCCTGCGGTCATCTGCCGGAAACTCTCTGCGATCGGCCGAAGAGTCCTGTCCATCGAGTCCGTCGCTGCTCTGCAAGGTGTGAGTTCACAGCTGTCTCGTAATGCGTAGTGTGTGATGCATTGTGAGGGAATTACAAGGGTTTTGTGAGCTGATAATTAAATCCAAAAATGTCCACAAAAATAAAAAAAAATAATTGTAAAAGTGTCTTAAATTTTTAACAATTCAAATTAAATGCTAAAAAAATATAATAAATAATACAATTATTTTATTTGTTTACCTGCATGTCATTTGAGTATTAACTGACATCAAAGAATAATAATAAATAATGTAATAATAAAAAAAAAAAATGTTTACCAGCCTGATGTGACCATTAACTGATGTCAGAGAATAATAAATTAAAAATAAAATAGAAAAATAATAATATGAATATTTTATTTGTGACTATTAACTGACATCAGAGAATAACAATAAAAAAAATGTAAAAAATATTTTATTAGTTTACTTGCCTATAACTTGCCTATAACTTATCTGACATCAGAGACTAATAAATGATAAAAAGTAATACATTTTTTTTTATTTGTTTACCTGTATGTCATGTGACCTGACATGAGAACCATGAAAGTGCACATTTTTTGTTAAATTATTAAAATATAAACTTAAAATATCAAGTATGTTAGCTTGAACTTGGCTCGAACTTGATTTTGTGAATCACTGATCTAGTATCTGGCTCGGTCAACTCTTTCTGTCTGTTCACAGATGGATGGGAGAAATCCCGTTTCCAGTTTCTGGATCTCAAAGCCTCGAGATCGAACTCCATGGAGCATCCCGCCGGCGATCGGACCATGATGAGAAACTACTCCTCTGATTCATACGGCGGTGAGGAGCTGCTGCTGAAGCAGAGGTCTGGTCTGGTCGTCGGAGGTTCGGCCGAGCTTTCGCCCGGACAGCAGGTCTCAAGAACAGTTCTCCGGTGCACAGGAGAGTCAGGAGAAGAGGCCGGGAGAGCCAGGAGAGCCCTGAACCGCCCCTGCTCCGTCCCGGACTCCAACAACCCTCCGCTTGTCCCCAGGTCCCGCACCCATCAGATGATGATGGCCGACCTGTCCGAGATCACGCGGAAGGAGCTGGAGGCGGGGAGCCTGGGCGGGCGGCCCAAACCCAGGGATTCAGACTCGGAGGGAGAGGAAGAACCCGACGCATGCGAGACGGATCAGACTGAAGCTGCAGGTGCTCGAAGCCCCGCGTCATCCGAAGACGGAGAAACTCACACAGACGCTGAAGTGCGCAGCTCCAACCTCGTCAACAGAACTATGTTGTGCCTGAATGAGGAATCTCAGAATCAGGTGCGTTTGTTGACGCAAAAAAATCCAAATATGACTTTTTTTGTTCATTAAAGGCGAGACACACTTTCAGTTAAAGCCATTGTTTTTTCATGCAGTTTTTAAATTTTGGGCTATTTCACTTCCATAACATGTCTTCTGTGTATTGAGCCTAATTTACGTCATGCAATAAAAAAAAAAGGTAATTGGGACTTTTTATCTCACAATTTTAAATTTATATCTCACAGTTTTTACTTTTTTATCAGAATTTTGCATGCAATTTCTCACAGTTAGATTTTTTACATGCAATTCTGAATTTATTTCTCACTTTTTGATTTTTTTCATGCAATTCTGAGTTTACATCTCATAATTAGATTTTTTTCAATTCTAAATTTATCAAAATTAGATTTTTTTCAATTCTGAGTTTATTTCTCAAAATGTTCATTTTTTTCTTGCAATTTGTAGTTTTTTTTTAATTCTGTTTTTCTCACAATTAGATTTTTTTTTTCAGTTCTGAGCTTATTTCTCACAATTAGAATTTTTCTTGCAATTTTGAGTTAATTTCTCACAATTTGATTTTTTTTTCTTACAATTCTGAGTTTATTCCTCAACATTTGATTTTTTTCTCGCATTTCTGAGAAGAAAAGTCTCAATTGTGAGATACAAAACTCTCAATTATGAGAAAAAAAGTCAGAGTTGTGAGATATAAACACATAATTGTGTACAAAAGACTTCTGAGAGGAAATTGTGAGAAAAAAAAGTCCCAAATGTCTTTTGACATTTTTTATTCCATGATGGTAACTAAAAAACAGAATTTGCAAGATATAAACTCAGAAATCAGAGGAAAAAAAGTCAGAATTGTGAGATAAAAAGTTGCAATTACTTTTTTTTATTCTATACTTTATTTTTTTTAAATACTCTTCCATATCTTTCAGACTAATGGAAGAAAACATTCAACATACACATTTAAATTATTGCACTTTATATATTTGCATCTGTAGATTTCAGTTTTATTATGTATCTTTAAATGCTGTAAGTTTTTTCTCCACTCCAGTAACACGTACACACACCAGACTTTACAGGTTTATTCCTATATATATTCTGAAGGATTTTTACTGAGGGATTTGTTCATATAACGTTCACCTGATTAATATTTAACATTTCATTCCTCAAACATGGTGAAAATTTGTGTTTTTAATTGTATATTGTAGTGTCCGTCTTAAGCGCCAAGAACTAAATGAAGCACTTATGTTGATGTAAAATGAATAGCATTATATTTTGTGTCTTTTCTCAGTGGATCTCTTTGCGAGAGCTTCTCTAAGCTCTCTCTGCCAAGCCGTTCTCAGTCAGTGAGCTCTGGGCTTTATGCTACATGTGTCTCTCCACGCTACAGACCTACATGACCTTCCAGGTCAGTCGTGCACATCAAAGATACTTTGCTTTGTCTTTATTTAGCTATTATGTCCATAGTAAATTTATATTGATGGGACAGTTCACCCAAAAATGAAAATTCTGTCATTTATTCACACACTTATGTTGTTCCAAACCTATATGAATTCCTTTCTTCTGTGAAACATTAAAGAAGATGTTTTGAAGAATGTTGTTAACCAAACAGTTGCCGGTAGCCATTGACTTCCATTAATTGTATTTGTTTATCCATAATATGGGAGTCAATGGGACTTTCTTATGTTTTCGGAGCTGATGATATTTCATTTAAAAGCAGGGTTGCAATTTTCCTCCCAGAAATTCCCCAAAATTAAAAAAAAAAAAAAAAAAAAGTCAGAAATGTTTTACCAGAAGGTTTCCGCCTCTCTGCAACTCTATTTAAAAATCTTTTCAATAACCTTTTGTTATACTTGTATGTTTTTTTTATTTTATTTTGTTTATGCATGCAGTGTTTCAGCTGATTTTAATTCAGGGACCTGATAGAATATTTGTAGTTTTAAAAATTAATTTGTCATACTAAAGGAGTAAAGTGAACATCAAAAAACTAACAACATGATCAAAAATGAAATAGTAATAATAAAATTGTGAAACTAGTATACAAAACAATTAATTAATGCATACACTACCAGTCAAAAGTTTGGAATAATTAAGGTTTTTTAAATAAATTTCTTCTGCTCACCAAGGCTGCATTTAACTTGGGAAAAAAATACAGTAAAAATTGTGGAATAGTATTAGAATTTAAAATAGCTGTTTTCTGTGTGAATACCTGTTAAAATGTAATTTATTGCTGTGTTCATAGCTGAATTGTTCCATATAGAAATCATTCTAATATGCTGATTTTTTGACTTATATAAATTTTAACCTAAAATCTTTAATGTTGAATCAGAAAATGTCTGTTATTTGTACCAAGTACCCACGTTCAGATTGATAGAGATACTAGCCATCTCCATTTAACACAAACTAATACCAGTATTTTTTTAGCAACTGTTTTGCTCCACATTTTACATGACCTCTGTGATCCGTGGCTCCTGTTGGAGAAAAATAACTGTGCTGTATTACTGACCTCCGACTACCTGTGTCTGGACTCTGTGTATGTGGGCTGTGAAGGAGAGATGCTGTTTCTGAGACCTAAAAACTCAGGTACGAGAACTACAGAACATCTCATTACCATCACAACTCTCATTTCCATCAATGAAGAGTCAATATTAAATCAGAATGAGCTTTACACTTTAGAACAACACTCTCCAGTGAATGCAATTATTATAATAGTTATTAGTTCATTAATTCTGTTCATTTTGTCCTTCTCAGCCTCCTGTGATGCATTTTTTCTGGCTCCTGAGTTTCAAGAACATGGAATTGTGACAGAAAAGGTTTGTCGCTGTCTAGTGACACAGTGTGGTCTGTTTGAATGAATGTGATTTACAGTGTGTTTTTGCTCGTCTCTAGGCGTGTGTGTATGGGGTAGCAGCTGTTCTCTGGGCTACAGCCAAGTTTAATTTGTCTCCCAATCAAAAACTGGCCATGCCGAGAAAACTCAAGAGGCTTCTGCTTGAGATGGCCAAAAGAACTCCAATCGAAAGACCATCTATTGAAATGGCGAAAAAGGTACTTGCGAGTCATTTAGTCATTTAAAACTTACATGCTGGAGTCATATTTCACTCTTTCAGTCTAAAGCATAGGATAAGATTATGTAAGAGTATTATATTTCTAAAAAACAAAAAATCAATTTTTCATGTATAATATAATGTTGCATAATTTTGATATAATTTTTAAAACTCTATCTATCTATCTATCTATCTATCTATATATCTATCTATCTATCTGTTGACAGTTGTTTTATTATTTGTATTTTATTATTATTTTATTATAAATTATTTTGTTGTATGTATACTTTTCAAGAACTATATATGTATAATTATATTTATTATAAATAAAATAGACATATAAATATATATTGTTTTTATATGAAAAATTAAGTCTATTTTCAGGAATGTATCTTTGCATTACCATAATGCGAATTTGGGCCAGAATTTAGTGTAATTGTCATGAGATTTATGTCACAAAGTGATTAGAGTGTTAATGGCCGTAAAATAGACTTTATGATCATTAAGACTCATTAAGATTTTCTTTATGCAGTCCAAGCATTTCTTGTTTTTTAATCCAAACACATGCTCTGTTCTCTCTTGTAACATATGGCACCATTGTGCATCCAGGCTGTTTACCTGTGCTAATGTGCTTTATGTTGGCTCTTATATTCTAGTCTTGCCGTGACTACCTCTCCCGCCAAGGAACGAATGCCGAGAGCGTGTGGACCCAGATCATCAGCCGAGTTCACCAGGTGAAGCGTCACACTTAGTTCATCCAGAGGATCTGTGCAGTCATGCGTGGGCAGGGTTTCATCAGTCCTGTGATCTTGTCTTTTCGGTTTTATAGAGTGTCTGTGTGTTTCACCCGCCTCCGACTGTCTGGCACAGAAACATCATCTCTGCTTCGGTTATTAAATAGTCATGGACTGATTTTGTCATGAGAGTTCCCTCAGGAATGTTTTTGCTCAGAGGTTGATCTTTCAGCTCTGGAGACTCGGTTGTGTTTAAGGCAAGACACCCCAGGTGAATAGGGTAAAAACACAAAGCTAATATTTATCACCATACTTCCCCAGTTGATTGATTGCATTAAGAATTGCAACCTTTTTTTTTTGTATTACAAGTTTTCTGAAATGTTATGTTTAAATATGCAAACAAGGCACTAAATAATTAAATATGCATTAATTTGCATACATTTCCAGAACAGAAATCCAAACATTCGGGTTTAAAATTCATGTTTGATTTTGCTGACATTAAATGTTTTACAGAAAGCATTTTTGATTTCTCTTTTATCACTCCAGAAATCAGAAATTGCTATCAACGCCCAGAAAAATACACTTTACTATGTTTTTATGAGTAAAATGTTACAGAAAATCAGATGAATATGAACAAACCCATCAGTAAAAACCTTTAGAAAATAGATGGAATTAAACAGTAAAAATGTGTGTATGTAAGTGTTACTGAAGTGGAGAAAGAAACTCTATAAACATATGGACTTTAATTGAAATATACAGACGTAAAGTGCAATAATAAGTCAGCTGAATGATATATAAACAAACCCCTCTATAAAAACCTTCAGAATATTGATAGGAATAAAACTGTAAAATTTGGTGTATGTAAGTGTTACTGGAGTGGAGAAAAAACTAAATTTAGGAAAACTGCCTTGAAAGATACAGACGTAAATCAAAAAAGTGCAATATTAAACCAATATACTGAATGATATATGAAAAAAACCCTTCTATAAAAATCTTCAGAATTTAGATAAGAATGAAACTGTAAAGTTTGGTGTATGTAAGTACTGCTGAAGTGGAGAAAAAACTCACAGCATTTAAAGATATGTATTGTAGTTGAACTCTAAAGACGCAAATAGAAGTACAGTAATAAAACCAGTGTGAATGATATATGAACAATCCCCTCTATAAAAACCTTCAGAATATAGATAGGAATAAAACTGTAGAGTTTAGTATATGTCAGTTTTATGTACTGTAACTGAAATCTACAGACGCAAATAAAGTCCAATAAAATAAATACTTAAAAGTGCATTTTGCATGTTTTCTTTCCACAAGTCTAAAAAAAAAAAAAAAAAAAAAAAAATGAAAAGCCAAATAACCAAAAACCTCAAAATTTACCAGTACATGAAAAACACAGTGTCTTGCCTTATGTATCAACTTTGCTTCAAATGTTTCTATTAAAATTTTTGGTCAAAAGAAAAACATAGAAACTAATGAAGAATAAATCCCATCAGCGTAGCAGCTCTTAGTCCAAACGCTCTTCTGTAACTCTTTCCTGTCTTAATGCATGAACTTCAGTCAACAAGTTTCTCATAACAAGTACGGTTTTTATTGAAGGCATTCGATGGGAATAGAGATACAGAGGAATGGTCTTCTCCTGAGTGTGCTGAAAACCCATCTGACCCACACTTGGGAGAAGTTAAGACAGTGCGAATTTGCATTTTTAACATTTCAGATTAAATAGATAAACAATACCTGTCTAGAATAGATTCTGGTCATATTTTACCCTCAAATCAAAAGAAAGAAGTAATTTTGTGCATAAAGAAAGCCTTTTAATAATAATAATAATTTCATCAGTTCATCAGCACATTTTACCCACTCAAATTTCTTATTGTAATTTGTATGTATGTATGTGTGTGTGTGTGTGTGTGTGTGTGTGTGTGTGTGTGTGTGTGTGTGTGTGTGTGTGTGTGTGTGTGTGTGTGTGTGTGTGTAATATGTGTGCTTTTTTGTTTTACATATTTTATTATACACTTTATATTATTTAATTTTATTATTTGTAATTGTACATTTTATCATTTTAAGTTTTATTTGTAATTCAGTTCTTTTATTATTATTTTTTGTTTATTTTATTTTTATATATTTACATTTTTACATGTATTTATTAATTAATTTAAAATGTATTAATTTATCGAGGAGTACTTTTTTTTTTTTTACAAATGTTATATTTTGTTATTTTTATTGTATTATTTGCACATTTATTATTATTATTTATTATTATTATTATTATTATTATTATTATTATTATTATTATTAGTTTAGTTTACCTGCCTTTAAAAAAAAAAAAAAAAAAAAAAACACCCCCCAGCTTAACCTTTAATTGTGTGATTTTTGTCAAAATCACTGATTTACCCATTTAATTAAGTACAGGGTAGCTAACTCTAAGAGAAATAAACTAAAGAATTGAATAAATAAATAATTACAGTGTTTTCACATCAATTTTACCTTTGTTTGAATTGTATAATATATATATATATATATATATATATATATATATATATATATATATATATATATATATATATATATATATATATATATATATATATATATACTGAATACTCAAAAGTTAAACATCGGACCAGATTAACATAATGAGTTTTTTTTTTTGAGGGGACATGTGCTTTTGCTACTAAAATAATGCCATTTTCATTATGTAAAATATAATTTCTTATTTGAGGGTGAAATGTGATCTGCACATCTTTTTCATGAGATCCACCCTGTTGTGTTTTAATTGTATGTTGCCTATATATTATTGTCTTTCACATGTGTTTGGTGTTAATCTGCAGGTGCGTTTGTGTTTGTTAATCTCAGGTTTTGTCCCGTTGGCCAGCGAGGGCCGATTGGAGCCTGTAGCTGGTCCAGTTCCCCATCATTACCCAGAATCCTCCACCAGCGTCAGACTGCCCGAGGCATTTACGTCTCCTGCCACACACTTCAGCCCCATAATACTGACTCATCACCCGCAGTCTGAGCTGTAGGTCTGCAAAGAACAGTTCGCTGGTTTTAGGAAATCCCAGAATGCATTTTGTTAAATGTAACTGAGTCATCAGTGAATGTTTATTGAATCAAGGCCTTTGTTAGTAGCCAAAATTGTGTTCATGATATGCTGATTCATGAAATGAATGCTGTTGATGTGCATTAGGTTACTAATTCTTTGAATCAGTGCATTTTTGCAAACCAGGAATGATCAGATTCTCCAATCTACTCAGATGGAGGTTTTAGAGGAGATTGTATTTAATAAAGTCTGTGTCTTCACCATTGTATATTTTATTAAGAATTTTTTACATTTTATTTTAGTAGTAAATGATACCCTATTGGTTTTATTAATATTTTGAATTAACTTTTTTACTTTCAGTTTTCATTTTAATTTTAGTTAAAAAAATTGTAATTGTAAGTTTAATAAATTTTTTATTTTAGTTTTAGTTTTTATTTATTTTAATTCCAGTTAGTAATTTTAGCGCTTAAACTTAAAACTAAAAGAAAATTTGAAATGTTGTCTTGGCAACTAACTGAAGTAAGTTTTTTATTTTATTTTATTATTTTATTTTATTTTATTTTATTTTTATTTTTTTATTTAATTTAATATTTTTTTTTTAATTATTATTAGTTTTAGTTAACGACAATAACATTGATCTGGATCCCTAATGTTTTTATTTTAATTATTTTTAAGAATTTAAGGATCTTTTTTATTTTACTTTTTTATTTTTATTTTATTTCTTTGACTTTTTTAAATATAATTGTATTATTTTATTTTATTGTATGTTATTTGATTTTTTTTGTTTTTCATTTTTATTTTATAATTTATTTTTTTATTATTTTATTTTCAAGTATTATTTAAATGTATTTTGTTATTTATTTTACATTTTATTATTTTATGTATTATTTTAATTTATTTTATTTTATGTTGTTTGATTTTTTTTTTTTCATTTTTTTTTTTTTTTTTTTTACATTTTATTATATTTTATTTTATTTACTTTTTTTAATTTTATTGTTTTCAAGTATTATTAAAATTAATTTGGTTACCTTTTAAAAACATTGAATTGTATTATTTTTGTTTTTATTTTTTTAGTTTAGTTTAGTTTCGTTTACTCACCTGTGATCAAAAAACACGTCCAGCTCAACGTTTAATTTTATGATTTTTGTTATAAATTCACAGATCTTCGGCTTAAATGTTGCTGTGACAGTTAACTGAAAGTTTTTTTTTCCCCATCTAATATTTATATTAATTATTATTATATAATATTTACTGTTTTATTTAAGCTTTATTTCAATTAACAAAAAAATGTTTCAATAGTTTTAATGATAAAAACTCTCTGAGCTCTGAAGTAGACTTTAAAACCAAACTGTTTTATTATTATTATTATTATTTGTAGATTGTCAGTGGACGCTCTGATGAGGACATCATGGATGAAACGATCCTGCGAGAGCCAGGTGAACAGGACGAGAGCGCCGCTGAGGATGACGGGACGAGTGGTGTTTTCTCTGCCAGTTATTCATCATCATCCAGTTCTAAGACTCTTGTGGATTCCTCTCCTCCAGCAACTCTTCAAATAACCAATCAAGAAACAGACAACCAGCCAAACGTCCCCGCCTTGTCTTGTGTTAATGGGATTTGTAACAACTTCCTGCTACAGCAAGACCCGCAGACAGGACGTCTGACCCTACTTCCTGTTCAGATCGCCGTGCTTCAGCCAATCACAGGCACGGATCACTTCAGCTCAGAATCACCAAACAAGAAGCCACCGAAACCTTCAAAGGACAGTGTGAGGACTGAAAGCGTCTGTGCAACCCACAGAGACTCGACAGTGTCTCCTGAAAGTCCAGTGGCAGATATTATAGTTCAGCCTAACTCTGCGCCTCACTGTATGAATCTCAGCTGCTCACACTCACGTCAGAGAGGCTTGTGTCTGCAGCACGTCACTGAGCTGCTCAGAGAAGAGTTTGCTTTTGATGGCCACCTGGAGAATGGAGTCCAAGATCTGGCTATGGGTAAAAAATTAAATCACTCATTTTAATGTTTCTGCTTATTTGACCTAATTGTTGTTTATTTTAAAATTATTTAAATTTTTTAAATTTTTTTTTTTTTTTTTTTTTTTTTTAATGCAGTTTTTCAAATTTTACAATTAATTATTTTTATTGAATTTTATTTTATATTTTATTATTTATAATTTATTTTTATTATTTTTACACATTTTGTTTTAATTTTTATTATTTTATTACATTTAAATTTTTTCAATGATTTTTACATTTTTATTTTATTTAGTTGTGCATTTTATTCTTTTTTTTACATTTTATATATTTAAGTATTATTAATGTATTGCTTTTAATAATTTTGTTCTAAATTTTTTACATTATATTATTTCTATTTTATTTTGTTGTATTTTTACATATTTTATTATATACATTAATATTATTTTACTTTTTTAATTGTTTACATTTTAAGTATTATTTTAATTAATTATTTTTTATAACTTTTACATTTTATTATTTATTTGTCTTTTACATTAAATTATTTTTATTTTATTTTATTATTTTATTATTTTTTATTTTACATATTCTTATTGTATTATTTGTATTTTTAAAAACTAATTTTAGTTTTGTTTACTAACTTTTAGTTTAATTTATATTGTAGTTTAATTTTTTTTTTTCATTAATTAGGTCCAGGGTTACTTTCTTTTTTCACTTTTCTAAATAATTGTTTATTTGTAAGTCCATAAAAAAAAAAAAAATTAAAATAAAAAAAAATAACTGAATAAATAAATAACAGTTGTGTTTATGTTAGAGTAGTCAATTTTTAAACACATATTTACCTTTGTTTGAAATGTCTGAATCAGTTCTTTGTTGGAAGAGTCTTGAAGGATCCCTCGTGACTTGTTCTCTGTTTCCAGGAAAATACATCTTCTCTTTAAAAACCCTCCAGTTTGAGACCTTTTGTCGAGCGATAACAGAGAAGTTCAGTGATCTGCACTGGGATCAGAAGCTGCTGTGTGACCTGCACCGTCTGATCAACCAGCACTCGTGCCGACGGTGAGCATCAACCCAGATCTAACACACACATCTTTAGCCGCTTAATCATCTGCCAGGAACGTCAAAGAAATGTGTCCTTATTTAAGAATAATTAGAAAGCAAGACAAAAATACTTAGAAGAAAAATCCTATTTACTTATTTTCTTTCTTTCTTTCTTCTAAAGAATTTATTTATTTATGTTTAGGGAAAAACTTAATTGAAGATATATTATCCTACACAGTTCTGCTTCTTAAGTAGATTTTTCTTGTTATAAGGAAGTTTAGAAAGACATGAGAAAAATACAGATTAAGAAAAAAAATGCTTTACAGAGACAGAAAACAAGACATTTACCAATTAATGAAATAAAAGCTGCCAGTGAAAAAAACAAAAAAAACACTTAATTGAAAATATATTATCTTACACAGTTTTGTTTCTTTTTAAGTAGATTTTTTCTAGTTTTAGGGATGTTTAGAAAAAACACAAGAATGATGCAGATTAAGAAAATATTTTAGATACAGAGAGCAAAGCAAATAATAATAAACCACCTACAAAATAAATAAAATCTGCCAATTAATAATAATAATAATAAAACTCTTACATCAATAAAGTTTTGCTTCTTAAGTGGATTTATCTTATTTTTAGAGATGTTAAGAAAAAACAACAAAAATATAGATTAAAAAAAAAAATAAAAATGTCATTATACAGATACAGATTGCAAGGCACAAAATACATAAATAAAAATACAAATGCATGAATGAATGAAGGAATCATCGATTGGTTGTTATTGAACAGCTCACATTCAGCTTTGTTTTTCTAAAATGCACAACAGCCTGTGGCTTTGAATTTGAATTTCAGTCACATGAGACCTTCTCAAGAAACCCTCAAACACACATTCGCTTCCGCTGCACTTATCCTCAGTGATCAGGCCAGAATCGTTTCAGAAACAGCTGTTGGTCCCTGTGGAAACAGAAGAGTCCTCAAGATCAGGAACAGACACAGCGCTCGCTCGCGTCACTTGAGTCCAGAATGAAGCCAGACACACAATGGTCTCTTTCTCAGAGCGGATCACATGCGGTCCGATCCGGCTCTGGGTGTTACAGACGCGCTCTGCATGCGGTTAGACGCCGGCGCAGGTGATGCGAGACGGCTGGAGACACAGGTGCTGGAGGTTCAGTGTGTCTCGGATCAAAAGACGTGTTTTTATAACTCTCAGCGCTCGGGTAAAGCATTGAGGAACCACTTTGCAGTTCTCTGGTAGGTGATTTGGTGGAAAAATAGTTTAGTATTTATTTATTTATTCATTCATTTTTTCATTCTTTCTTTCATTTATTGCTTTGAAATCTGTGTCTGTATTGAAAAAAAAAAAAAATAATAATTCTTTAACTGCATTTTTTTCTAAACATCCCTAAAACAAGATAAATCTACTTAAGAAGCAAACCTTTATTATTATTTCTTATTATTATTATTATTATTATTATTATTATTATTATTATTATTATTATTATTAATAATATTTATTATTATTAGCAATTGGCACATTTTATTTTATTTTATTTTATTTTATTTTATTTTATTTTGGCCCTGCAATGTGTATCTGGACTGCAAAAAAAAAAAAAAAAATAATAATAATAATTATTATTTTTATCAGTATTTTTCTCGTTTTTTTTTTTTCTAAACATCTTTAAAGCAAGATAAATCTACTTTAGAAGCAAAACCATGTAAAATAATGTACCTTGAATTATGTGGTTTATTTTTTATTTTATTTTTTATTCATTGGCACATTTTTATTTAGTTTATTATGCTTGCCTTGTTTTCTGTATCTGTAGTGAATAAAAAAACTTAACCTTTCTCCAGTTAAAATTATCGTAACATTCTTAAAACAAGAAAAATTACTTAAAGAGCAAATTTATTTTGTGAAACTGTGAGGTATTTTAAGCAGAAATCTCACAAAAATTGTGTTAGCTTTTGATTTGAGATATTTTACTGGAAAACGAGACAAAGGTCCTGATTGACTGATTATTATTATTATTATTTTTTTCTTCTACAAAGAATAATTTTCTTAATTTGTATTTTTTGTTTGTTTGTTTGTTTTTAACCTGGATACATGTACTTAAGAAACAAAACTGTGTAAGATAATATATATTCGTGTGTGTGTGTGTGTGTGTGTATTTACTGACATATTTTAGACAGTTTATTATTGTTTTGACTTGCCTTCTATATCCGTAGTGCAGAACATTAATTTTCATAATCTATATTTTGTCATGTTTTTTAGTTAAAGCATCCTTACAAAGAGATAAATGCACTGCAAAACTGTAATATTTAATATTTTAAATAGTATATATAGTTTTTATTATTATTATTCCATTGATGGATTTTTTTTATTTTTTTTATTTTGTTATTGTATTTTGAGCATAAACCTCAGCTCTTGATGTTTAGATATTTTACCTGACAGTGTTGTTTTTATCTATTCGCTGGCTTGGCTCAGATGCTTTGAGCTGTTTAATGTTCTGTCTCACAGAGCTTGTGTTGTTTCTCTCTCTCTCTCTCAGTGTCTCTGATGAACAGCCCTCCTCAGAGGCAGTGCAAAGGGCAGCAGCGTCGCTCCAGAGCACCAGACAGTGTCTGTCCAGCGAGGAAAACGATCATCCTGACCACAATGCAAACCTCTGGCCCTCAGATCGAAGGGTCCGTGATACGAAACCAGCTGAACGAGATCATGAAGGAACCGGAATGCAAACCAAATGAGCTTAAATACAGAGAAATAGCAGATGGACAAAACCTGGAGCAGACGGGATCTGAGACCAGGACCGCATGCTGGAGACGAGACACACAGGAAGTGACATCAGAGGATGACAACAAAGGTAGGACCGCCTCCTGTCATCAACTGATCAATCACTCATCAAAAAAATCTGCCATTCAGTTCTGAAACCACTTTCCTTTTCTGCCAGCCAATAATCAAATAACTGTATAGTCATTGTAGTTTAGGTTCCTGTTGTAGGTGATGCAGCCTTTCTAATATCTTGTTCAAATAATAAATTAATACAGGTCATGTGAGATCAGGATGAGTTTGTTTCTTCATCAGATTTGGAGAAATTTCAAATCTGCAGAAATTGATGCTCTGCAGTGAATGGGTGCCAAACAGTCCAAATGGATGATATGTAGTAATAATCCACAGCACTCCAGTCCATCAGTTAACATCTGGAGAAGACAAAAGATGAAACAAATCCATTTCCATTTGCACATTAGCACATTTTCATTTTTGGCTGAACTATTACGTTGATGTATTGAATAATATGGCAACGACTGGAAATGCAAATTAAAATAATTTGTTTTTACGCAGATGGACATTCACGTGCTCTTTTTATGGTGACTTCAGTAGCTCTGTTCTGTTGTTATAGTCCTGATTTAGTGTTTTAGAGTCAATGAAAGCCTGTTTTAGAGATGTTTTATTTAAAGTTGTATAACTTTGATTGACAGTTGAAAGCAAATATAAAGGATGGGGTGTTTTTCAGCGCTGCCAGACTTGCTGAGAGCTCTTGGTGCTTGAGTTGTTAGTGGAAATGAGTTGCCAGGAAACTAATGCAGATGATGGGAGTTTTCATTCTGTCTGGGCGCCCAGCGCTCTCCATTCTGCTCGTTCGGATGGGGTTCGCAGGTGGATTTTTTCCTTCGTCTTTTATGGTCTTTGTGCTCCTTGCTCATCACACACACACACACACACACACACACTCAACACACTAAGTGCAAACAAACCACAAACACACACTCACAGCAAACTGCAGGTGTATCACACGCAAACACGTCCCAGTCAAAAACCAGAAGGAACAAATAAGGAAATAGAAAAGTCTGTCAATACAAAATAAGACTGATTGTTTGAAAGTTAGCATAGATAGATATTCAGATATAATGGACAGAAGGACAAATGAATGGTTGGATAGATAGTAGATAGATAGATAGATAAGATAGATAGATAGATAGATAGCTAGATAGAAGATAAGAGATAGATAGATAGATAGATAGACAGATGACCAGATAAATAGATGGATATATAGAAGAATAGATAGATCGATAGATAGATAGATATAAGATCGATAGATACGATAGATGGATGTGATAGATGAAATAGATAGATAGATAGAGTAGATAAATAGATGGATAGTATATATAGATAGATAGATAATAGATAGGACGACAGAGACAGATGGATAGATAAGATAGATGGATAGATAGATGACGATAAATAGATGGATGGAGATGGACAATAGATAGATCGATAGATTAGATAGAGAGATAGATAGATAGATAGAGAGATAGAAGTAGATGGTACTAGAACAGACAGAGACAAGATGGGACATGATAAATAGATGGATGGTAGATGATAGACCTGATCGACGGACAGATGGACAGGTGGACAGATGGTGAATGGATGGATTAAATATATAGATGGACGGAGGGATGACATACCAGTAATGGTAGATAAAAAAGAAAAATAGAAAAAGATATAGGGACAGATGGATAGAGGACAGACAACCAATGACAACAGTATAGATAAGATGGAGGATAGATACAGATGGATGATAGGGATAGACAGTGGATGGCTCAGATGGATGGGATAGACAGGATGGATGGATGGACAATGGATGGAGATATATGACGGATGACAGACAGATAGATGAAGCCGACATATAGGACAGAGGATGGTAGACAGACAGACAACAACAGAGGATGGACGACAGAAAGACGACATAGATGAACATATACGACAGACATAGATATTGGGAAACAGATTGGACGGATGGATGAAAGAGGAGACAGCATGGACGGACAGAAACAGACAGAATGACAGATAGATAGAACATAATAGATAGATAGATAATAGAAATAGATAGATAGATAGACGAGATAGATAGATAGACGGACAGATGACGATAGACAGATAGATAGATAGATAGATAGATATATATCATAGATAGATAGATAGATAGAGTAGATAGATAGATAGACAGATAGATGTGACAGATTGACCAGATGGACGGATAAACGTAGATGGATGGATAGATGGATGGACAGATGGATGGATGGATGAACAGATGGACGGACGGACAGATAGATGAATATATAGATGGACAGATGTGTGAGAAATTATTCTGAATATAATCCCAATGCAAAAACCGTGGTATGTGATGTTTTCAGTTTTTGTGAGCATCTCTCTCTGTCTGTGATAGAGCTGAATGAGCAGATGGAGCTGCAGTGCGGCGCGCCTCCAGACGGTGGTGCTGGCGAGTGTGTTTGTGATGCTGAAGCGCTGGAGGACAGCGGCGGCGCCCGGATCACTCCCGACGGCTCGGAGCTGGACATGGACGACTGTGACTCTCTGATCTCTGAGCGGATGCTCTCGGTCTGCAGCGACCCTCAGCGGGCCCCACGCGGCTCCTCCTGGGCTCTGGCTCTGTATGGAGATGAATGCTTCAGTCCGGACGTGCTGGAGTACGCGCAGAAACTCAGCAGTCACAGCGAATCTCCCACGCTGGAGGACAAATCACAGGCAGGTTTGATACATGTTGCGTATGGATTCATTTTGAACACAACGCTTTAAATTTGTACGTATGGGTCATATTTTACCCCAAAATATAAAGAAAAAAAATAAGAAAGCATATCTTTCATAAAACGAAGCCTGCTCGTTGAAGCATTAAGATTAAAGTTTTTTTGGGGAGCCTGGAATTATTTTCATAACAATTAAACACATTTTCACCACAATTCTCAGTTTTGTATTTTGTTTCTTCATAATTAATTTTATTCTCAGTGGTGATTCCGTTTTATTCCCGTGGTATATTTTACTGTTACAATGTTTGTTTGTTTGTTTGTTTTTTAACAATAAAGAAAATATTAAAAGCAGTACAATGACACATAAATAAAATATAAATAATTTACCATTTAAATAACATATCAGTTATTAGTTATTTTAATACCATTGAGATACTATTGTAGTTAATATTTTAAATTATATTTTATGTGTATATTTTCTGTTTTCACTTTAATTTTAGTTCAAATTTTATTTATTGTTTTTTTTTTTTTTTTTTCATTTTCTGTTTTTTTTTTTTTTATTAATGTCTATATAGTTTTTTTTTTGTATTTCTTAGTTTTAGTTTATTTAGTTTTAGTTATTTTAGTACAGCGAGTTAAACTAAACGGAAATGCTGCCTTAACAACTAGCTGAAATAAAATAAGTGTTTAATATTTTATTTTATTTTATTTTATTTTATTTTATTTTATTTTATTTTATTTTTTTTTTTTTATTTTATTTTTTTTTTTTTTTTTTTTTTTTATTTTTTGGGGTTGTAATATGAACATATATGAAAATAATTGCATGAAAATAATGCAAAACATTTTAATTATCAAAAAATAAATCTTAATTTTCTTTTTGCAATATAATTTCCTGTTTATTTCTTTAGATTTTGGGCTGAAATATGATTTTTCTTTCTTTTATTATTATTTTTTTTGTTGTTCTTTTTTTTGTTTTGAAGTGTCTTTGTCTGGTCTGTTATTGTCCTAATGCTGATTTACGGTGTTTATTTAATGCTAACTGTACTGAAAGGACCCACATTTCATGCAGCCAGAATTTCTCCAGGTACAGTATCCTAAACAACCTTCATTTTCATCAGAAGAGCTTCATGTTTTGAATTAGCCACATGCATCAAACATTCAGAACCAGGAACAGAATATGGACAGAGTGCATTTTGATTGGGTTCAAGTATAGTGTTGGATATTTATATGATAATATCTAATATTTATAGCAGAATCTGTGTGCTCAGTGTGTATGTGTGTGTGATGCTTTGATGGCATTTGAGGGCTGTTTTTATGAGCGGGGGTCAGACGCAGGAGCTCTACAGGAGGAACGGAGCTGCAGCTGGACTTCAAAGCGCTGACCATCGATCTCTGTTACCACAGAGAGAAATACAGAGAGTTCAGAGTCTTCATCCTGATCATATGCACTTCTGTTTAAAAGTTTGGGGTCAGTAAAATACTATATTCTGCAAGGATGTATTAAATTGATCAAAAGTAATAGTAAAAACATTTATAATGTTACAAAAGATTTCTATATCTTATTTAAAATTCAGCTGCGCATCACAGAAATAAATTGCAGTTTAACAGATATTCACAGAGAAAACAGCTGTTTTAAATCATAATAATATTTCACAATTTTTACTGTGCTTTTGAACAGATAAATGCAGCCTTGATGGGCAGAAGAGACTTCATTACATTAAAAAATCTTACCAAGTTTTTTTTAAAGGCAATTTACACACCAAACATCTTCATCCTCTTCATCACAGTCCAATCACACAAAGCCTTACAGTTTATCCTAGACACAAGTCAAGATCATTCTGGTTCTGAAAAGCCCATCTTGCTGGATAATGCAGCTAAAACCAGCTTCTGATAGAAGGTGGTTTTACATGGTTTCTCCAAGCCATCACTTATCCGGGTTATTCTAGTTAATCCAGGGTTATTTTAGTTAACTAAAACTGAAACTGAAACTTTAAAACAGAAAAAAGTTACAAAATATATAATATAAAAAAAACTAAATTAAATATATATTGAAACTGAAACTTTAAAACAATATATATATATAATATATATATATATATATATATATATATATAAAAAAAACTAAATTAAATATATATACTGCTTATATTTTTTTATATATAGCTTTTTATATCAACTATAGTTACCAAAGAAAAATGTATCTTTTTAATTTTGTGTATATATAAAATATATATATATATACTGCTAAAAATGACAAAACAACAAATTTAATAAAACTTTTAAATTAAAATTAAAATATGAAAATAAAAATGCATGAATAAACATTAATTTATTATTTGTTATTATTATTATTTTTATTATTATTATTATTTTAAACATTAATAGAAGTTATAATGGGATCTCAATAATACTAAAACAACACTGGTCTAAACTGGTCTAGATGATTAATCAGGTGGATTAATGGTGAAGCTGGCAGGGAAACCGGTTAAATCCTGCGTTCTGCTGTCTGTGAATGCAACGCATGGTTAGTTGCATGTATTTCCAGAGTTCAGATGGGCATCGAGATCCATTTATTGATCTTTTCTTATCTTTGCTCTTAAACAGGAGCTGCACCAACAGCTGATTATTGAGAGCAGAAATCTGAAAAAGACCAGAACTTTCTACCACAAGCTGATACAGCAAGAGAGGAAAAATAAAGGTACTTCTGCTACAATAGAAAATCTGACGGCTGTGCGTTAATCCTGCAGTGCAGCTGATCCTCGTTCGTCAGATGTGTGTGTGAGCTCAGCTGCTCGTCTGTCTTCGTAGGTTCAGACATGAAGGTGATGGTGTCTAAAGTCAAGCAGCAGTTTGACGAGCTCAGAGCCAAAGTTGAGTTTCTGCAGTCTGTCAAGAAATATCTCCAGGTTTGTGCACACGCTGCATTTCCTCTGCCGTGGGTTTAAAGACATTTCTAAGCATTCATATTCTACATTTATTTACTTTGCAAATACACTTTTATGTTAAGCAGCTTACAGTGTATTCAGGTTTACATTTATCAGAGCACTGGGAATCATGGGAACCCATGACCTTGATGTTGTCAGGAACTTCTAAATAATAAGAACTAGAGATCTGTTTGGATGAGCCAAATTCAAGCCATTGTAAAACTAAATTATTTAATTGTTAAAATAATAGTTTTTAATAATAATAATTATTATTAGTAGTAGTATTATCAATTTATAACAAATTGTATAATAATGGTAATCTATTTAATTTATTATAAATAAAAATAACAATAATAAAATTATTATTATTATTATTATTATTATTATTATTATTATTAATTTATAAAATATATAATAATAATAATAATCTTATTTATTCTAAATGAATAGTAATAACAATATTATTTGAATAATAGTAATAAGTTAATATTATTATCAATTTTAATCAATTAGATATTGTAATCTAATTTATAAATTACTAAAAAACTGATTAATAATAATAATAATAATAATTAATATAATAATGATATTTGATTAATATGATTAATTTATAATGAATTGTATAATAATGGTAATCTATTTAATTTATTATAAATAAAAAACAATATAATTAATAATAATAATAATCTGTCTAATTTATTATAAATTAATAGTAATAACATTGTTTTAATAGTGATGATAATTTTACAAATAAATAAAATGTTTAATTATGGGTTCAAGGTTTTTACTTATTTGTACTATTTATAATAATAATAATAATAATCTTTGTAACATTATAAATAGTAAAAATAACAATGATCTTTTAATTGTAACAACAACAACAACAACAGAATAATTGCAGTAAACATTTATTTCAACTGTTAAACAATTCTATTCAACCCTGGTTTTGAAGTTGGCTTATCCAATCAGATTTCACTTCACAGCTCTTAGTATTTATCCAGTATTTAGAAGTTTCTAAAATCACCAAGGACATGGGCTTGATTTTCAACACTGTGAACCTTTAATACACTGTAAGCCATTTAAAATAAAAGCATATATGCCATATATGAATTATTACTTATTAGTGTCTGTGTCTTATTGTTTTTGCCTCAAGCGTTTTATATTCAGCCAAGCAATAAGTCATTTGAGGGCATGCATGGTGATTTTCCCAGTTTGAGTACCAGTGTTGTATGGTTTAATGCGTGAAGCAGGTGTTCTGTGATGTGTTGTAGGTGTTGTCCGTGGATCAGTGGGGTTTAGCGCTCTCTCTGCTGCCCTCTCTGGCTGCGTGTGGAGCTGCGCCTCTGGAGCTGCAGCACTCAGAAGATCCTACGCTTCTGCACTTCCTGTGTGAGCAGCGCCGGGGCAAAGGCTGCCCTCTAGTGGCTGCGACCGCCAGAGGCCTCATTGCCTACCTGTACGCCAGGTACTGAATGTGTATGAATGCACGGGAATGACTGTAGCTGCCGGTACTGTAACTCTCGTCACACACGTCTGTTCTGACGCTGACAGGAATGCTCACGCCGAGGGATTTGTTCAGCAGTTTTTCTACACGTATCGCTACTTCTGCACCCCGGAGGAGCTTCTGCAGTTTCTTATGGACAAATTTAACAGTACACTGGGGTACGAATGAAATAAATCTGAGCACTGGTCAAGAAAAAATTGACCCTAACAGACAGACAGACAGATGACAGACAGACAGACAGACAGACAGACAGACAGATAGACAGATGAACAGACAGACAGACAGATAGACAGACAGACAGAGACAGACAGATGGACAGATGGTTGAACAGACAGACAGACAGATGAAAGACAGACAGACAGACAGAACAAGACAGACAGACAGATAGACAGACAGCTAGACAGACAGAGACAGACAGACAGACAGACAGAGACAGACAGACAGACAGACACAGATAGACAGACAGAGACAGACAGAGACAGACAGACAGACAGAGACAGACAGACAGAGACAGACAGATAGACAGACAGACAGACAGACAGACAGACAGATAGACAGAGACAGACAGACCAGACAGAGACAGACATCAAAGACAGACAGACATAACGACACAGATAGACAGACAGGACAGATAGACAGACAGACAGACGGACAGATGGACAGACAGACAGACAGACCGACAGAGACCAAGACAGAGACAGACACAGACAGACTAGAGACCGATAGACAGACATGACAGACAGACAGACAGTGAGACAGACAGACAGAGAGACAGACAGAAGGACAGAGAGACAGACAGACAGACGACAGACAGAGCAGACAGAGAGAGAGACAGACAGGCAGACCAAGACCAGACCCGTCAGACAGACAGAGAGACGAGAGACCGAGACAGACAGACAGACACAGACAGAGAGACCGAGACAGACAGACAGAACACCAGAGAGTAAACCGAGACAGACAGACAGACCGACCCAGACAGAGACAGACAGACACAGACAGACAGCCAACTAATACAGACAGACCAAGACAGAGGAGTCCAGACAGACAGTCACAGACGACAGACAGAGACAGACAGATAGACAGACAGACAGGACAGACAGACGGGACAGACAGACAGACAGACAGACAGGGACAGATTAGACAGACAGGACAGAGACAGACAGACAGACAGACAGACAGATAGACAGATGAACAGACAGACAGATAGACCGACAGACAGACAGAGACAGACAGAGACACAAACAGATAGACGATAGAGACAGATGGACACAGACAGACAAGACAGACAGACAGAAATACAGACAGATAGACAGGACAGACAGAGACAGACAGCAGACAGACAGAGAGAGACAGACAGACAGAGACAGACAGACAGACAGACAGACAGAGACAGACGCCATAGAAGATGACAGACAGGACAGACAGACAGACCAAGACAGACAGACATTCAGACAGACCAGAGACAGACAGATGGACAGACAGGATAGGCAGACAGACAGACAGACAGACAGACAGACAGACCAAGGAGACAGACAGACAGACAATAAAGAACAGACAGACAGACAGACAGACAGACAGACAGAGACAGACAGACAGACAGACAGACAGATAGACAGACAGACCGAGACAGACAGATAGACAGACAGGCAGACCAAGACAGAGACAGACAGTCAGACAGACAGAGCCCAGAGACAGACAGACAGACAGACAGACCAGACAAAGACAGACAGACAGACAGACAGACAGACAGACAGACAGATAGACAGACAGACCGAGACAGACAGATAGACAGACAGGCAGACCAAGACAGAGACAGACAGTCAGACAGACAGAGAGACCGAGAGACCGAGACAGACAGACAGACACAGACAGACAGACAGACAGACAGAGACAGGACAGACAGACCAGACAGACAGACAGAAGCGCAGACCAGGACAGACAGACAGACAGAAAGACAGACCGACCCAGACAGACAGACAGACAGACAGACAGACAGAGACAGACATAAAGACAGACAGAAAGACAGACAGACAGTCAGTTGTGCAGACAGACAGACAGACAGACAGATTGACAGACAGACAGATAGACGGATAGACAGACAGAGACAGGCAGACAGATAGACGGACAGATAGATGGACAGACAGACAGATGGACAGTCAGACAGACAGACAGACAGACAGATAGACAGATAGATAATGATTTTGTTAAGCTCACATAATTAAGATGTACAGAAAGAGTAAATCATCCACAGTCAAACACTAATTAAAGAATCATCTCCAAGAAGTGAACTGAGATGAAATGTAATTATGTTCTCCATTAACTCTGAAACTGCAGAGCAAATGAAGATCCCTCATCAGACAAAGCCAAAGTCTATCAGCGCACTCTGGATCTGTTACACTTCTGGATTGAAGACGCACAGTTAGTGGACTTCAGCTCGAGCTCCAGCCTCCTGCAGACTCTGGACGCCTTCCTGACCGCTGAGGTCAGAGTTCAACTCTTAAACTAGACCTGCTGGTTTAGACAGAAGGCTTGAATGCGTGTGAAATAACCACATTACGCTGTGTCTTCAGGTCGCACCGGTTGACAGTCAAGGAGCAGGTTTGCTGGCGACGCTTCAGGCCTCGCCCAGGATGAGGCGCGTCTGTGTCCCGTCGTGTGCGTTTGACGCCTCCATCAGCAGCCCAGAAGACGAGGAGAAGCTCTCAGTGAACTCATGCAGGAGATCATCCATCGAAGATGCTGCTCGAAAGGTCTGAGAAATTCATTTTAGCCAAGACACTACAGGGGGATATTATAAACATATTAACAGAAATCACAGTACTTGCATTACCAGTTGACAAAATGTTGCCAGTTTTCTGAAATGTCAAGGTTAAATTTGCATTTAAAAGACAGTGATAACAGTCCATTGGAAACACGACCAACCAGTGGACTCAGGAACTGAAACAAATCTGGAAAGAATGACAGTGAGGTTACAAATAAAAATGGACATTTGTTTAAAAAGATGGACATTAGATACCTAATTAAGAAGGGTTGTAGTGATTAGGAACACACAGTACGGGTGAAGAAAGTAATACTGTGTAACCTGCTCTTGGTTTCTTCTTGTGATTTTATTTTATTTTATTTTATTTTTTGTATTGATTAGGATTTAATTTTATTTGTTTTGATTTTATTTATGTGTATTTAATTTTATTTGAATTTAATTTAATTTGAATTAAATAATTTAATTATTTTTTATTTATTAAATTATGTATTTATTTATTTATTTTACATTTCATTTTTATTTACATATGTATTTATTTTTTATGTTTTAATTTTATTGTATTTTATTTATTTACTTATTTATATATACTTATTTTTTATTTTGACTTTATTTTATTTTTAATTAATTAATCTATTTATTTATTGTTATGAAACTTTAAAAAGTTTTTAAAAATGCATTTTAGGCATTATCTAATTGAATGTGCACTAATTTGCATTTATTTCCAGAACAGAAATCTAAACATTGGATAAATTCAGGTTCAAACTTCTTGTTCAGTTTTGTTGACACATTAGAGTGAAAGCTCTCTACAGACAGGAATTTAGATTTCTTTTTTAATAACTCCATAAATATACGAAAATACTGTCAACAGACAGTAAAACATACATTTTTGCTATGTTTTTAGGAATAAAATGTTAAATATAAATCAAGCTAATTATTTATAAACAATATAAAAACCTTCAGAATATGGATAGGAATAAAACTGTAAAATCTGGTGTATGCAAGTGTTACTGAAGTGGAAAATCTACAGCATTATAATATAAACACTTAACTTTGTATTTCGGATGTTTTCTTTCCACTAGCCTGAAAGAAGAAGTAAAAAAGCCCAAAAAATCTCTAAATTGATCTGTGCATGAAAAATAAATACGGTTTTACCTGTAGTTCCTTGCATTAAGAAAAAATTCAAACACGTTTCTATTAATCTAAAACATTAATTTATGGATTTTAAGCATTTGTGAAGAAGTTGAATGCTTGTGTGTTGTTTTGTTGTTTTGTTCTTGTGTGTGCAGAGTTTCCAGTGGCGTGTGTCGCGTGTGGTGGAGCCTCAGACGGTCCAGTGTAAAGAGAAAGTGTTCTCCATCGCCGCGGCTCTTCCACGGCCGTGTTACGCCTCTCTGATGAGCAACAGCAGTCTGAGATCAGAGGAGAGACGTCCCTTCAGCCAGAGCGAACACACACCGCTGCACATCGCACAGCAGCTCACTTTACTGGAGCAGGTGATCAAACACACACCTCAATCATTTATGAAATATACAGCGCATGCAAAATATTTGGACACTTCAATCATTTAAATAAGAAAAATTTGCTGCTCAAGAAGCATTTCTGATTATTATCAATGTTGAAAACAGTAGTGCTGCACAATATTTTTTGGGAAATGGTCACACACACTATGCTTTTATTCAGCAAAGATGCATTAAATTTATCAAAAGTTATGGTAAAGACATTTATAATGTTACAAAATTCAAATAAATGCTGTTCTTCTGAAGTTTCTATTTATCAAAGAATTCTGAAAAATAAAGTGATTTATAGTTTTAAAAGGTTTATTTTGCAGCACAACTGTTTTCAACATTGATAATAATCAGAAATGTTTCTTGAGCAGCAAATCATCATATTAGAATGATTTTCTGAAGATCATGTGACACTGAAGACTGGAGTAATTCTGCTGAAAATTCAGCTGCACATCACAGAAATAAATTACAGTTTAACAGATATTCATACAGAAAACAGCTGTTTTAATTTGTAATAATATTTCACATTTGTTTAATGTATATTTGATCAAATATAGATAAATCTGATAAATGCAGCCTTGGGGAGCAGAAGAGACTTCTTTCAAAACATATATATTAATTAAAAGGAAGTGTAACTCAAAATACATGAATCTCCTTAATTCACAATTTTCATTATAATCCTTTCTTACTTTGTATTTATTTTATTTTTAATTAAATTAAATTTTATTTTATTTTATCGCTCTATTTTTCCTTTTTTTTCTGCTCTGTTCTCACGCTGTCATTTCCTGATCCCACTCTAGGTGGAGACACATGATCATCTTGTTTTAATGCTGGTCTTGATCCTTGATCTGAAACAGACTTTATATGAGGGCAGAATCACTGTATCATGCATGTTCACGTCTCATAGTCTGTTATTATTGCAGGAAATATTTCATGACTGTCATCCGGTTCACTTTCTGAACTCAAGAGCTCACGGAGTGACAGAAAATTCTGGAAACATTTCCAGGTGAGGTTCACTGTCCCAAACTCACATACTTATAAAACTTAGGATATGATCCTTTAGAAATGTACATAAATGTATAATTGACAATTAAAGCAGTGACTTTCTATATTAAGTCTCAAACTTGTTTAAGCAATTTTCTAATTATTTTGTAGTACTTACAAAAAAAAAAAAAGTATTTTACATGCATAAAAATAATTTTCACCTAAAATCTTGATTAAAAAAAAAAAAGTGCATGTGCATATATTTATATTTCATCTTCCCGATTATGTTCAGTGTGTGTGCTAAATGTTGCTGTGTGTTGGTCAGGTGTGTGTCTCCAGCCTCCTCGCCTCTAGAGGGCAGCGGTCTGTTGGTCAGTGACGTGTCGGGGCCCCGGGGCCCGCTGCAGAGGCTCCTCACACACGCAGACTGTGTCACTAACTGGGTTTCTGCTGAACTGGTCACCTGCGACTCGGTCAAGGTGATTCCTCAGAGTTTACTGAATATTTACTTCTCTTAAAAATGTTATCAGAGAAACTGGGTTATGAATGTTCACAACAACATTTAAATTAATTTTAAAATCATCATAGGATAATATAAATTATGTGTGTTTTAAAATCTATTAACCATTATTTCATATATAATAATAATAGACTGCTTCACAGCTATTTAATATAATTTAAACTATAAAAACTATGTGTAGTTGTGGCTTAAATTTTTTTTATTACTTTAGTAGCAGCTTTTTTTATTTTACATTTTATTTTATTTTTATGTTTTAAAATAATAGGTTTTTAATATTTCGTTAGTATGCTTTTGTCATTTTATATATATTTAATACTTATTATATATATTGTATATGTTTTTAATATATAACTTTTATATATATATATATATATACGTAAGGTCAAAAGTTTTGGTTATTAAAATGTTTTAGAAGTCTCTTCTGCTCAAGCCCTGCATTTATCAAAAATTGTGAAATATTAATTACAACTTAAAATAAACTGAATAATAAAAAAAAAAACTATGTGTCAGGCCTTGTGGTCTATCACATGATCATTTAGAAAAAACTAATATTCTATTTTTGAGTGTTTGGAAACCTTTCGGCTGTTGTATTTACTTTAGTTAAAAGGAAATATACTAACTGATATATTCTAATAATATATACTATCACTTTTTTATCCATTTACACATCCTTGCTGATAAAAGTATTTTTTATAAAAAAAGAAAGGAAAAAAAAATTTACATTTTTTATGTTATTGTTTTTATTTATATATTTAAAAACTAGCTTTTTAAAAAAATTTTAATTTTAACTTTTTATTCATTAATTTTATACTTCATATTTCTGAAAATAATTTCATTAGCAGTGCTTTTGTCATTTTTCTAAATATTTGATAATGATCCCTAAAACTTCGCTTTGCATACAGAAAAAACATATATTACAGTATATTTTGTAACTTGTCCTAATATATCACAATATTACATTTTTTTTTCTGTATTTTTGATCAAATAATCACTTTGAGCAGAAGAAATATAAAAATATTGTTTTGACCTATACGGTAATATATAATATATATATATATATATATATATATATATATATATATATATATATATATATATATATATATTATGTTAAAATAATTAAATACAAACAAAAACACAACAAAATTACTAAAACATTAAGTAAAATTAAATAAAAACAAAATATAATATTAACAAAAACTATAACAGTAATAATATGTCAGTGCTACTTAAATAACAACTAAAATAAAATAGTTTTGAAGCCACAACCTGTTTTACTTCTGTAATGTGAAGAAAAACTTGCAAGATTATGAAAAAAAGAAAAGGAAGTTATATGATGCATTAAGAACATATTTTAAGGACCATTAAGTGTTTTGTTGTTGTTGTTTTTGCATTGTAACATTAATTTCATGCCAATTAAGACCACTTATATCCTTAATTCTCCGATATGCACATAATACACACTATATTTATTTATACTCTTCCTAATGTCGGGTGTATTTGAATATCTCGCTGTGTTTTAGGCACAGACGGCTTTACTCGCTCGCTTTCTAGCCGTTGGCAAGTACTGCTACGAGACGAGAAACTTCGCCACAGCTATGCAGATTCTGTCGGGGCTGGAGAACGTGATCGTGAGGCAATTACCGGTAAGAGACGAAGCTCTGAATCGTGCCGCGGTCCTCTCTGAGTGATAAATGATCCTGCGCTGAGAGAGTCATAACCTCTGAAGCTCCTCTGGATTCGGTATTTTTGCTGTATCTTATCTGGCGGCTCCAGCAGCTGAAATGTTAATTGCACGTCCGTTTAAACTGATTAAACACTGACTCTGTTTAAAAGCATGAAAGAGTTGTGATCGGGGTTTGGATTGGTTTGACAGTGTTTCTCTGGTTTTGACGCAGGCGTGGAAGCAGCTCTCGCTGAAGGTGTGCGAGGCTCTGGAGGAGCTCAGGGCCGTGCAGGTCAGACCTCGGAGATTTTCATTATTTTAATTGTTTTAAACTAATTCTCAATGCTTTCTTATGTTATTACATTTATAATATTAATAAAATAGCATGTTATTTTATTTGTTTTTTATTTATATTTTATATATTTTCTTTTTTTTTTATTATAATAATTAAAACTGATTCACAGCTATTTAATTATTTTAATAATTTGTTTGAATTGTTTTTTTTTAATTAACTAATTAATTGTTTTCACTGTTTTTAATAATAAAAATAATAATACAAATATAACATAATATTATATATTATCTGTAACACTAATAACTGCTTCACTGGTTTTTTAATTGTTTTGAATGTAATTATATAAGTAATAATATTAAATGTTGTAATATATTATTATAATATTATTGTATTATATAATATTTAAAACAATAATAATTTTGATAACAATACTGCTTCACAGCTATTTGTTTTAATTACTTCATTAATTGTTTTTATTGTTTTGAATTAATTCTAAATGGTTACTTTTATTATTATTATTATTATTATTATTATTATTATTATTATTATTATTTTTTTTTTTTTATTATTATATTACATGAATAATATTAATTATACTGCTTCACAGCTATTTATTTGAATTATTTTAATGATTTGTTTCAATTGTTTTCAACTAAGTAATTGTTTTCAATGTTTTTAATAATAAAAATAATACAAATATATCATTTATTATATATTATCTGTAACAATAATAACTGCTTCACTGCTTTTTAATTATTTTTAATGGTTTCTAATGAAATTATATTAATAATAATATGATTAATATTAAAATAGTATATTATTAAAATATTATTGTATTATATAATATTTATTACAATAATAATTTTAATAACAAAACTGCTTCACTGCAATTTGTTAAATTACTTTATTAATTGTTTTTATTGTTTTGAATTCATTCTGAATTGTTACTTTTATTATTATTATTATTATTATTATTATTATTATTATTATTATATAACATGAATAATATTAATAATACAGCTTCACAGCTATTTATTTTCATTATTTTAATATTTTTTTAAATTTAACAAATCCTTAATTGTTTTGAATACTATTGTTATTATTAATAACAATAATGTCAATAATATTAATAATAACAAAACTGTTTTAATTAGTTTAATAATTAGTTTAATTTTTTAACTATTTAAAACTTAATTGCTACTTATTATTATTATTATTATTATTATTATTATTATTATTATAACAAAACCGCATCACAGCTATTCATTTTTTAGTTATTTATTTTTCCCTTTTCTTTTTTTTAAATTTCTTTCATAATCTCTAGACAGTCACACCACCTAAACATTTTTGATTATGTCCTACAAATTATTAAATAACTAAATTAATTTTAAAATAGATACTGAAAACATGCACAAAGGTGTACTGAAGTCCTTGTTTGTGTGAATTGTATTTTTGATGTTGTTTTGAATAATTAAATACATTAATGCATTTACATTTCTGCGTTTTTTTAGATGCTTTTATCCAAAGCGACTTCCATTGCATTCAAAGTTTACATGTTATCAGTCCATGCATTCTCTAAGAATCAAACCCGTGACATTGGTGTTGCGAGCTCATGCTCTTCTGTTTGAGCTACAGGGTCTCATAGAAGAGAGAGGAGTGAGGTTCTGAAGTCTGTTAATGATATTGTTTCAGGTCTTTCTGAAGAGTGATAATCTGTGTCTGATGGAGGGAGAGAAGGACAGACGGCGGCCGACTCTCCCAGACGCCCTCATCCTGGCCCTTCACATCCAGCAGCTGGAGATCGGAGCGTTTACCATGACCAGCGGAGCATACAAGTGGCCCAAACTGAGGTCTCACGAACGCACTTACATTTACATTCAAGCGTTTATTAGACACTTTTGACTTTCAAACCGAGGAACATCTCAATAGTTCACTTAAAAATGAATTTGTGCTAAAAATATCCCCACCCTCAGATCATCTGAGATTAGAATGAGTTTGTTTCTTCATCAGATCTGGAGAAATGAAGCATTGCATCACTTGCTCTTCAGTGAATGGGTGCCGTCAGAATGAGAGTCCAAACAGCTGATAAAAACATCACAATAATCCACAAGTAATCCACAGCACTCCAGTCCATCAGTGAACATCTGGAGAAGACAAAAGATGAAACAAATCCAGCATTAAGGGACGTTTTTAACCTCAAATACATGAGTCCAGTAATGCCATAATAACACTCCTCCAGTGAAAAAGTGCATCTCCTGTTGTCCTCTCACATCAAAATCCAGACACATATTTGTTTAGATCTGTTTAAAGCGCTGCTTGATCTGTGCAGATTTCTCTCCTGATTCACACCAGAAACACGTTTTTTCACTGGAGGAAGTGTTTATTAATTGATGTATAGACTCTATGTATTTGAGTTAAAAACATCTTAATGCTGGAGTGTGTTTCATCTTTTGTCTTCTCCAGATGTTTACTGATGGACTGTGGATGCTGTGGATTACTTGTGGTGGAGTGCTGTGGTGGTTGGTTGTGTGTTGCTATGAGGTTTCTAGGGTACCTGGGGTGGTTGCTATGGTGTTGCTAACGGTTGCTAGGGGTACCAGGGGTGGTTGCCTAGGGTGTTTGATTATACAGTTGCTAGGGTACCTGGGAGGTTGCTAGGGCGGTTGCTAAGGTATTTGGGGTGGTTGTTAGGATGTTGTTATGCGGTTGCTAGGGTACTCTGGGTGGTTGCTAGGGTGTTGCTATGTGGTTGCTAAGGTACCCGGGCGGTTGTTAGGGTGTTGCTAAGGTACCCGGGTGGTTGCAAGGGTGCTGCAATGCTGTTGCTAGGGTACTCTGGGTGGTTGCTGAAGTGCTGCTATGCAGTTGCTAGGTGACCGCTCAACTCGCTAAGGTGTTGCTATGCAGTTGCTAGGGTGCCCCGGGCAGCTGATGTGGTGTGCTGGTCTTACTTTTGGGGTTTCCATTACTGTATAATCTACACGCTCACGTATGGTGGGGGTGTTTGGTGTGTTGGTGAGTGGGCAGGTTTTTTGTTGATTGTGTGTTGGTTTTGTGTGTTTGTGGTGAGTTTGTAGTGTGGTTGGAGATGTTTCGCTCGAGGACTCCGGCTGACACAGAATCAGGTCAATCACACACACATTTAGGTCCTATGTATGTTTATGATTCAATATGGATTTCTGGAACATTTGTTGAACGGAGTTTATAAAAATTTACATTGTTAGGGCTGTGCAATTAGGGGGGACAAAAAGTAATTTTTCTAATAAAAATTGTGATTGTGATTTAAAATGCAATTTTACAAAAAGTTCAGAAGTATTGTTTTGATTAATTATTTGAGTTTATATCAATATGGCTATATTGATAATTAGTATATTATAGTAATAATTATATTAGAATAATTTGTTGTTGTTGTAAATTTTTTTTTTTTTTTTTTTTTACAAATAAAAAAATACAAAATACCTAATTAAAACTAAATAAGAAAAATGACTATTGTAATATTTTACTGTAAAATAAAAATCAATAATTTAATAATTTTATTTAAAATTCCAGTTGTAATATTATAATACAAATTATTTATCTTAATTTCTTCCTTTTCAAATGTTTAACCACTGAACTTTTATTTTGACTATAATAATAATTATTATTATTAAAGAAAATTTCTGTTTTATTATAATAATAATTATTATTATTAAAGAAAATTTCTTTAATTTCTTTAAACAAGTATTTTAGTTTTCTATAATTATTATTATTACTACTACTATTTATGTTTTTAAAACAAATTTATTTATGTTAATTTTTTATGTTTTTTTTTTTTCAGTTGTGATGTTTTAATATTTCTAGTATTACTTTTCTTAATTTCTTTTTTTTTATTTATTTACTGATGTTTTTATTTACTGTAAAAATAATGATTATTAATGATGTTGTTGTTATTTATTTAATATTTATTTAAGAAAAAAGTTACAAACACAATAAACAATATAAACATTTTTTATTTATTTTTTTTTTATTTATTTAGTTTTTATTTTAGATTAAAAAATATTAAAATATAATAATAACAATAACAACAATTATTATTATTATTATTATTATTATTACTTCCACTAAATAAAGCTATTAAATAAGAAATATTACTAGTGTATTGTTTCACTGTATTTAAGAAAAAAAAAATTATTCTATAGCACAACTATAAAATTACAAATCCTATATTTATTTTCTTCATTAAATTATTAATTTCTTCATGAACCACTGAACTTTTATTTTGACAATAATAATAACATTTATTATTATTAATATTAGTATCGCTACTACTAAATAAAACTATTAAATAAACAATATTACTAGTGTATTTATTTTCAAACATAATAATTCAATAAATAAAAATAATTACATTTTATAGTACGACAGTGAAATACAGTGGCTGTCATAATTTCACGTTCAAACATTGAACAGCCGTTGTTATATATCGATTTCCTAATTACAAGTGACCCAAACTCCGAATGCAGAGACGAGTTCATGTGAGCAGGCTGAGAATGAAAAGACTTAGCCTTCGCCATAGTGATATCACAAGATCACTCTACGCCGATTATTTTCCGTATAATCGCGCAGTAAGAGAACCGCACAAACACTCAGATAATCTGGCAGAATGCACAAATGGCCTATTCTTGTCCCTCTTTGCATCTAAACCAGACTCATGCCGTCTCGTCTGGCATCCACTGAACTTTTATTTTGACAATAATAATTAGATTTTTTGTTAATTATGTTTGTATGCTTTTGTGTGTGTTGTTTTCTATCAGTAACATCGCGCGATGTGGTCAGTCAGATCCACGCGTTTCAGGAGCGTGCCAGAACGCTTCGCAGGTGGTTACATCCCGCATCGCTCCATCCAGTCCGACAACCACCATCAACTTCAGCCATGAATGTGCCGCGGGGACGCTCAGCGGGGGGCGGACTCCACGAACGTGCTGCCCCGACGTCAAAGCGTCCCGTTCCACGTGACCGGGCACAGATGTAGGAAGGCCGCGTGGAGGATACGCCTCCGGCCTCCGTAACTCCGAGGCCATCTCTGAGTTGAGTCGCTGAGCAGATGATTAAGATGTATGAACTGTTGATGAACGGAAGGTAGGATTCTTTTGGCATAAAACTGATCCTTTCCTGTAAATACTGTGAAAGCACAGGTGAATTTCCCTCTTTTTCGGATGTGGAGGTGTTTTTCTCATCTTTAACTTCAGTTTTAGTTAGCGGTTTTGGTTTTGATGGATGGTTTTCTTCAAAGTAACAAAAGACTTTAGTTTTTTGCTTAACGGCTACGCCACCAAATATTATAGTAATGATGTTTAAATATATTTATTGGATAATGGATTGAGAAATTCTATAATATCATTTTAAGAAGATGCAACCATTTTCACCGTTTGTGATTTGGAAGCTTGTCAATAATGCCATTATAAACTCCTCTATAAAAATAATCTCCTAACTTTTAAAAATATAGTAAACACAATCTATTTCTATTCAAATACTTAGGAAATTGTGAACATAACTTCTATTCTGCATAACTTACAACATAATGTGTAACTCACTGCAATTTCTAAGAAGCACTTTAGCCCCAATTGAAACGCGACCACACACAACACACACACAATAAACAAACCACATTTAATTAAATCACACATGCCATGTCTTTAAAAAGGTAAAAAAAAGAAAAAATGCACTCACCGCTCGTTTGCCATTTAATGCCAAAACCTCACTGGGTCACCACTGTTAAAAAGTATGAATTAAGTTTCTTTCTTGTGTTAAAAACAAAAGAAGATATTTCGAAGAATGTGTTTTTGGTCCCCAATGACTTCCATAGTATGGAAAAAAAAAATGTTTGTTTACCAACATTCTTCGAAATGTCTTCTTTTCAGGTTTTAGTCTCTAAATAATACTTTAGATTTGAAGAAAACCAGTTAATTTACATGTTTTACATCTGCAGGATTACACACTTACTAAATTTGATAGGTGTTAATAGCCCATAATCCTGTTTTAGAAGCACTCTAATAAATTGCATCGTATGTGAATTTGAAAACTTCTCGTTTATGCCAGTGTGTCTTTTTTTAGTGTGTGCAGAATACAGTTCTATACATTCTCCATCTTTCCACCTTTTGACATGTGTATATAACAACCACTTTCATGAGATTTTATTTTTCAGCCTTTTAATCTCCTCGGCTCATGGATCAAGTGACCATCAGATGTACAGGTCAACATCTCAGAGTAGGTCATCTAGGTAATGTTCAGTTACTACACATGGTTTAAAGTTTGGAATAATTGATTTTTTTATGTTTTGGAGAGTCTCTTCTGCTCACCCACTTGGTTTAAATTTTTTAAAAATTGGATTGATTGATTTTTTTTTTTTTTGGAGAGTATATTCTGCTCACCACATGAATATCTGTTAAACTGTAATTTATTCCTGTGATACAAGCTGTATTTTCAGCATCATTACTCCAGTCTCAGTGTCACATGATCTTCGAATTCATTCTAATATGCTGATTTGCTGCTCAAAAAATTTGATTATTATCAAGTAAAACTATTGTGCTCACATTTTTTTTAAAACCATTTTATTTTTAGGATTCACAAGATGAATAGAAAATTGAGAAGAACAGCATTTCATTTGAAATAGACATATTTTGTATATATTAAAATGTTTTAATGATCTTGATGAATGAAATATTAATATTCTTCTCTTCGTTTTTTAATAATCTTTACCCCAACTTTTTACAAAAAAAAAGTAAGAGAAGAAGCAAAAACTGTCAGCAAATGTCAACATGATAATATCAGAAATGTTTATTGAGATAGCAATATCATATTAGAATGATGTTCTGAAGATCATGTGACTGTGACTAGTAATGATGACTTGAAAAATACAGCTGCGCATCAAGAAATAAATTACACTTTAACAGCATCTTGCCATAAAAGCTTTTTATACTGGAATATATTTCACAATGTTTACGTGTGTTTGCTCAAATAAATACCTTGATGAGCAAAGAGACTTTTTCAAAACATATAAAAATATATATCCAAATTTTGTCCTGGTGTACTGGACGTTCATGTCGCGGGATGACGTTCATGGAATTATGAAAAAAAAAATTATGCATTATTAAACTGTTAATGTCAGTAACTGGATATGAACATTTTCATACAACAAAAAGCAGTATCGCACTCATAATCGTTCATATGTTGTTCTGTAACTGCAGCACGCTTGCTCATGTAATTTTTGCTGAAAAGTTTTTCTTTAAAAGCATCAATGTGTTCGCTGATCTGATGACTGTCAATGAAATTAGATTAATTTGCTTTAAGATCCACAAAGATCTGCTCCCTGTTATTGCACGTCCTCATTTATCATATATGCGAATTAAATAATGCGCATATATGTGTCGGAGTTTCACGCGGAGCGGAGGAAGCGCACGGGATCCTCGTCATTGTTCCGCGGCGGATCAAAGCGCTTCAGATAAAGGCTTTAATTGCGAGTCAAAGAGCTCGAGCTCCTGCACTATAGATCACTGATAACATGCCCGTTATCATCATTGTCCAGCTAAACGATCCTTTCAAAGGCTCTGTCTCTCATCCGCAGACATGCATCCGAACGATAACACCAAACCCTGATTAATGCAGACCTCTGTCCATGCCATCATTTCAGATTTATCACCGATATTATTGAATCACAGACCGTGTCGGTGTTTGTTTCATCATGAAACCTCAAATAAATGAGTATACACATTGCATGAATGCTTCCTGAACTCCATTTGTTATATTTCCGCCCAAAAACGTCCTTTTGTTTTTGATCATTTAACGCAAAAAATAAAAAATAATAAATAAATAAAATAAAAAGTAAAGACCTATTTAAAACTATTGATTTCCAGATTCAGCTTTGATTGGTCCCCCCATAAAATTAAGCAGATTTACAACGGTATAGGCATGAGTTACATTAAACATGCATAAGCCTATATGTGGTACATTTGTGCATATGACAGGATTGAAATGTTCATACAAAATAACATAAAGGAATAAAAAAAAATCATCATGGCAAGAATAGTTGCCCAGTTTTAAGGTTGTGTGGCACTGAGATCTCCGATTTGTTGTGCCGCGGTGTACTTTGCATTTGAACTGCTGGTTCAAAGTCAAAGTTAATTGTGTTGCGACTGTAAGCCCTTTGATCTTGATGTTTGCCGCCTGCGCCAACGCCGCGGTGATGGACGGTGGCGCCAGAGACTCCACCATGCAGCCCCACGTGTTAACCCCACCATTTGAGCTACCGGTCCCAATCACACCCACCACAATACAGATACAGACAAATATAGCAAAAATGGACAGAAACGACAGTTTTTTTTTTTTAAATCACAATTAATCACTTATTTTTTTCTAATAGCCAGATTGATCATTTTCCACTGATGTCACAGTAACACACAGAATAAGCCCAAAATATTATTTAGAGGCTTGTATAAGCAAAGTTAGTCAAACCCAGATATGTTGAAAAGTGCTGTAGAACAAATAAAATATTTTCTTTATTGGCTATAGATTTCGTTTTTATATTATTCTGACTATTTAACTTTTTTTTTTACAGTAACTTTTTGTTTCGTCCTATAATTTACATATACTTTTATTTAAAGTAATATTGAGACATGATTAAATGAACATGTAAGCACCGAAGTCTGAAGGCAAAAGTCAAATAACAAGGATTTATTAGTGAGATATGCAGCAAACTATTGTGTAATTGTGAAATATTATTACAATTTCAAATAGGCTACCCATTTTCTATGTGAATATATTGTAAAATGTAATTTATTTCTGTGATGCGCAGCTGAATTTTGCCACTACTCCAGTCATCAGTGTCACATGATCTTCAGAAATCATTCTAATATGCTGATTTGCTTCTCAAGAAACATTTCTGATTATTATCAATGTTGAAAACAGTTGTGCTGCAGAATATTCCTTTGGAAAACGTGATATATACGCATATTTCGCATGATAAATAATGCAAAATAATTCAAATACACGGATTTATTATGAGGAATATGTTTGGAATTTGTTTAAATTGTTATAAAGTTTTTATATTAGTTTAAATGTAATTATTTTTAAGTTTCTTTTTTATTTTTATTTTATTTTGGGGTTTTTGATTTGTATTTGTTTTTACGCCAGTAATGCCACTCGGACCTTAGTTAATTTGACACCATCTGTGTTTTGAAGAGGATGCAGACAGCTGGATGAGCCCAGAGGTGTTCACGAGACAAGCTGGCGCCAGGCTTTCACAATCATCACAGGATATGTAAAGACTTCAGTAATGACCCATTAGGCCTAATGATTGAGAATCGATCAGTCCGTTAACTCCTCCATGCATAGGTAACTTGTATGCGGGACGGGCCCTGTTATATATGCAGGGCTGCTTCTGGAGGCCTGGCCAAACAGTCTTGGATTGTACTCGGATAGGATTCCACGTCCTCAGACGCACAGACAGCAAGCATGGTCAGTCAAGAAGTTTTTCTGTGGACTGTCTCAGCCTAAAGCTTTCTATGATTTTGGAGTCTTCTGGAGCCGGAGAAGAAGACGCACAGGCGCGCAAAGTGCCCGTGTGTGGTTTTTCAACCGAGAACCTCCAACATCCGTACGACAAGGTTTATTTTGCCGCCAAAAACCACAGGTTACCAAAGTGGACCAGAAACCAGAGACTATTACGAGAATGAGGTCACGACTCCAAGACACTGCTCGTCTCCAATCTGTAAAGTATGCGCGCTTCAATGCATTTCCGATTGACTTCTATCAATGTAAATGGGAACAGAGCGTGTTTTAATGTTATATTTCATGCTCAGTTTCAGAAAACAGCGGCTATTCGTCCGGTTATGAGAGCGAAGCGGCCGCGTCTGAATGCGCTTCCGTCGGAGATGGACACGAGACTGAGAAGGACGCGGCGGGGCGCAGAATAAGAACCAAATTCACTCCGGAACAGATCGACAAACTTGAGAAATTCCTCAGCAAGCACATAAATTTGGACGCGGGAGAGAAAGAGTGAAAAAACCGCGCTTGAAACCTCTAACTGTCAGAAAACTCTGTAGAAACTCAGGTGAGGCGCGCGCATTAAACTCTATTCTCTTTATTTAAATGCATCATCATCGTTCTCTTATGCGCTTGTGAATTTCACAAGTGACACTGAAATATTGATCTATAATTGTATTTTCTTGTAAAACATACTCCAATAATATTTTAAATGCTTGGGAATGTCGCGTTTTGAACAATAGAACGATTTTTTAAATGCATCTTTGTTTTGTTCTTTAGGTCAGAACTTGGTTCCAGAATCGAAGGATGAAGCTGAAGCGTGAAGTTCAGGATATGCGCGCTGACTATCTTCTGCCTCAGATGGTTCTTCCGGTTCAGTACCAATGTTACGACAGACAGCGATCTCTGTTTTCCGCCTCACGGCGCGCTGATGCACCAGATGATGACGCATCATCCGCTCGCTCCTCATCATCACCTCATGATGCAGAGGCCACATTACTACTGAAGACAGACACGTTCCTTTACGAAAACACTTATCAGATTCTGTGTGCAATATGTGTAGAGTTATGCTTTGTAAAAAAAACTAAACAAAAAAGTGTTTAATTAAAAAGAAGAGTTTATTTATTATCAGAAATAAAGTATGTTTTATGCCTTTAAGTTCTCTTTACTGGTGATTTGTTTAAAAGTTAAGGTAAACTGTACAAGCTTAAAGTTCACATTTGATAAGATTTGTAGGTTCTTTGTTAGCTCAAATAGGTTTAATCTAACTGCTTTCCTTTGGAAGTTAAAAAAGATACTGAGACATTCACTGATCCGCGTGACTATTTAAACTTTTATTTAAATTTTCAGTGTTTTCTTTGAATGTTCCACATACATTGCGTAAGTTAAAGAAAATTATTCTTTATCTGCAACCAAATGGCATCAATACAATGAAATTTCACAGCTTAATTGTGATCTGACAGTTATGTATCTGTGTAATTATCCCAGGTCGGCAAATATATACACACATATGCATTTATTTAATCAGAAATACAGAAAAAAAAACAGTAATATTGTGAAAATAACAATATACATAACCATTCAAAAGTTTAGGTTTGGGGGTCTTTTTAAAGAAAATAAACCTTATATTCAGCAAGGATGTGTTAAATTGATTTTATTTTAAAAAGTGATGATAATAAAGACAAATATTTATATTTTAAATAAATGTTTTTTTTTTTTAAACTTTATTCATCAAAGAATCCTGAAAAAAAAAAATGTTTTACAGGTTCCAAAATAAAATAATAATAATTAATTAAATAAATAAAATTAATTAATTAGCAGAAATAAGCAGCACAAACTGTTTCCAGCCCCGCTGTGCCCTGGATAATAAATCAGCATATTATAAATGATTTCTGAAGATTATGTGACAACTGAAGACTGGAGTAATGATGCTGAGAAAATACAGCTTTGCACCCCGCAAGAAAGAACCTTGGAAGAAATAAATTTTATTTTAAAGTATATTAAAATAATAATAATAAAAACATGATTTTAAATGGTAATAACATTTTACAATATTACCCTTTTTTCTGTATTTTAGTAAAATAAATGAATCCTTGATGAACAGAAGATACTTTAAAACACATTAACAAAAGTCTCACTGCAGTCCTAGATGTATTGTGTATAGACTCACAATGTAAAATGTAATTCTTTCAGGTAATTGTTTTCCCCCTCAACTATAATTATTTGTAAACCCAGTTTGAATTTGAAACGAGTGAAATGGTGGGGTGAAAGTGAGAAGAAAAAGCAAACTATTTCCCTCCTGGATATTAGTGACTACATAAGATGTATTTCTATGTATGAAATGCATAGCCAGAAGGGGGGAAAGAAAGCATCAATAGCATAAATACAACCCCTATGAATTAAATATTATAGTTTCAAATTATAACCAATAGGATTTTACATCACTTCCAAACTAGTGTTTGTTGGTTTCTAGTGTTAATTATTGTAAACACAGAGGTTAGAGCTGCTCCAACCACCAGAAAACCTATAATGCAACCATCAACACTTTTTAAAATACCCAAAGAACAGTATACGCATTATAGCATATAGACCTTCAACCAATGCGACCGAGTGAGATTGAGATTGTATTTTTTTAAATCAAATTGTAGCGACAACCCAACCAACAAAGGAGCAGAAGGAAAAAAGAAACCCTTCAACAAAACATGATCGGCGCGATGCCGCTGTCCGAAGCCTCTGCGCCCTCCACGGTTGTCTCACACTGCGCTTTCATATGCGCGCGACTCCGCGTACTTCAAACAACACCTAACGAGCAGATCATGGTCAACAATTAGTCCTAATTAAGTCGCCCATTGATGAGTTTACACTCTGCCCAAATATCCCAACAGACTGGCTCCAGCAGATGTCTGGGTTGTGTGTGTTTGTTTTGTGTGTGTGTGTGTTTGTGTTGTTTCATACAGACCTGTGCTATGTTTCGTTTGGGACAGAGTACTCCATCTCCCTCTAATATCATACGGTGTGGGTGATAACTTTACTGAAGACCCATCGAGGTTAATAACACTCATTTTGCAAAATGAATCATGCAGGTTTAAGAGAGATGATTTCATCTACTGTACATACCATCATTAAAGTAATAACGCAATAAAAAATAATAATAAATACATTTATTTGTATCTTGATGTTGCATAATAGCTTCTTCAGATGAGTATTTTGGTTTCTGGATTCATTAAATCATCAGTAAATAAATAAATAAATTATTTGAACATGTTATGCAACATTATATGATATTATTTATTTATTTATTGTTTGTTTGTTTGTTGCATTAGGTTCTTCAGATGAGTATTTAGGTTTCTGGATTCATCAAATCATCAGTAAGTAAATAAATAAATGTATTTAATTTTTATTTTAAGTTATAATGTTCTGTATTTTAGTTTGTTTTTTTTTGTTTTATAAAATCAATAATTTATAGTTTCTTTTGTTTATTTTTTTGTTTCTTTATTTATTTTTGAATTTCATTTTTTTCAGATGAATGTTTTGTAGAGTATCTGCATTCATTAAATCATCAATAGCCCTGTATTTTTATTTTTTTTTATTTTATTTTCTTAAAAAGTAAAATATTTTAAAAAGGCTGGAAGATAAGACTATGTTTTAAATTAAATTGAGCGTGCATGGGATTTATCTCAATTGTTTAAAATTTAATTTGATCTCATAACTCATTTTAATCTTCATTTCATCTCATTGGTTTAGTATTTCTCCATCTATATTCTTAAAATGCATGCAACTATCCACAGATTTATAATACAGCCTTATTCAAGCTTGCGGGAGAAACGCATTTCAGTCTTTGCCTTTAGACATCAGACACTTTGCTCTTTTCCTCTTCAGTGACGTGAAGAAACTCCTCTTCAGACATCAGGTTGCTGCTCAAACCCATAATATGTGGAGATGCATTTAATGTAATAAACAAGCGTGCTGAATTGACATTGATGGGACAGATTCAAGCATAATGGGGATCAAGACTTAATCCGACGGTGATCCGCTCTTTCATCTTCACTTTATCTGCTGATGGATGAGGCTTGTCTTGAGTGGATGATGTTGATGATTGTATCAGTGCATTGATGGCTCTTCTCAGTCCGACGGTGATCCGAATACACGAGGTGCTCCAGACTCTCATGGCGCCTGGATATCACAAGTACACCGAACGTGTGAACAAGCCCATTGCGACATCTATTAACTTCAATTACAGAGTTATAATTCCGCTGAGAGTCGCTTTACTCGTGCAAATGAGCGGAGAAGCTCCTATAAAGCTCAGGAGGAACTACAACTGATCAAATTATTAGAAAGAAACATCATGTCCAAGAAGTTCTCCGTGGAGTGGTTGTGCCAGAGCTTCCATGCACGAGATCTGGAGCAGGAGAAATGCATCAAATTAATTGCAAGAGCTCCAGATGCCTTCAGTGACGCTCCTCGAGCATCTTCAGAAATGATCGGAGAAGGAGAAATCAAGGCCCCGTCTTCTCCTACAAGTAAATATGACCTTCTCACGGTGGTTTTCAGTGTTGTCATGGATTTTGAAACGCATCTAGCAGGTTGTTCCTCTCGCTTCAGATAGCTGTGGCTACACCTCGGCCTCAGAGAGCGACGCGGGCGACGAGAGCGAAGGAGAATCCGCGTCGCAGCGGCGCGTCAGAACCAAGTTCAGCCTCGGATCAGATCTTCGCGCCGGAGAAGACCTTCAGCAAAACACAAATACCTCGGTGCGAGTCAGAGACGGAGAATAGCAGAGAAGCTGCAGCTGTCTGATACACAGGTAGCTCTATGTGACAGAAAAAAAAAAAAAAAAAAAAAAAAAAATTATATATATTATATATAATTATATTAATATACATATATATACAGTAATATTTACATAATAATATGTGACAGAAAAAAATATTGTAATATTTTGTTGCATTATATTAATAATGAGTAAAAATGCATTTGTCACACTTCGGGACTATTTATGTGAACTCCAAGATATCATGTTTTCATATAAATAAATAATTAGATAAACAATTTAATTATTCATACAGAACATATTAGGCAATAATGCACAGTGTGATAATATTAATTTATTATCCTATAATGCAAACTGAATAAATAAACAATAAATTAAATACTTTACCATTTAAATGAGTACTTTTATTATTAATTTATATTTGAACATGTAATGCAACATTATATGATACTTTTATAAATATTTAAATATTTATTTATTTATTTATTTATTTATTTACTTTCTGACTTACTGAAGATTTAATGAATCCAGAAACCAAAATACTAATCTAAAGAACCTAATGCAACATAATGTAAACAAACAAACAAATAAAGAAAGAAAGAAAGAAAGAAAGAAAGAAAGAAAGAAAAAAAGGCAAGTTTTTAGAATTAAAAGTCACTAAAAACAGGAAAGAAATTGCAACCATGTTTATTTATTTATTTATTTATTATAAACCTATAATGCAGCATGAATAGATAAATAATTAATTAAATACTTCACCATTTAAATTAATACTTTGTTATTTATTTTGTATTTGAGCATGAAATGCAACATTATATGATACTTATATAAAGTAGCCTATCATATCATATCATATATACATTATAAGATACTTTTATAAATATATAAATAGTTATTTATTTACTTACTTACTGAAGATTTAATGAATACAGAAACCAAAATACTAATCTGAAGAACCTAATGCAACATGAAATAAATAAATAAAGACAATTTTTTGAGGATTACAAGTCACAAAAGCAGGAAAGAAATTGCAAACAGATTTATTTATTTATTTATTTAAGGTGAAGACGTGGTTCCAGAACAGACGGATGAAGCTGAAGCGGGAAGTTCAGGACATGCGCGCTGCCGAGTTTTTTGTACCGACAGTCCTTCCGCCGGTGACGTCATTTCAGCACCACACCGTGAGCGGACAGGGCTCGCGTCTCTATTTCCCGCCACAGAGCCTGCAGCGGATTCCCGCGCGACAAATGCCACCAGAGCCGCACCTGCATCCGATGCTTTTCGCGCCCTGCTACTTTTAAACCTTTCTTTCTTTCTTTTTCTGTAATGATCGAATATTTGTAATCTAGAATCTAAATATGATATGAAATGAAAAATATATAAAAATAACCCCAGAACAGTTTTTTTTTTAAATAAGTAAAATATAGAAGCAAGCACTGTTTGTAGTTCTATAAACAGTGTATATGTACATAAATAAATATTGTCTTTACGCAAAATCTGAAAAATCATATATAATAAAAAATACTTTGAATCAAGCCTCTTAGCCTTTTATTCATCAGTCGTGTCTACAACATAATTTTGTTATTTAATCCTACATTAATAATAATATAAATCACTCAATCTATATAGATAGATTATAAATTATGATGATATTTCTTTTATTTATAAAATTAAATATATTTTTATTTATTTATTTATTACATTTGATTTTTTATGAAACTAAAAGTGATTAAATTAAGTTATAAATTTTATTAATTATAAAAAAGTAAATGTATTTATATATTTATATTATAATTAAATAATTAATTAATTTTATTATATATATAATAATTTTACATATATATATATATATATATATATATATATATATATATATATATATATAAATTTTTTTTTTTTTTTTTTTTTTTTTTCTTTTTTGTGCTTTTTTTTTTTTTTTTTTTTTTTTTTTTTTTTTTTTTGTGCTTTAAGCATTTAATTGTACTAACTTACAAATACCACTTGGTTTGATATCATAGATAAACAGTATGACATATGAAAAAGACATTAAACAAATGACCCACCCACCCCTCCCCAGAAATAAAATAAATAAAAACCAAATAAAATATATACATATTTATGGTTTAGACACATGAGATATCTTAGACTTTACCTACACTCTTAAAGAGACAAAGCATGTTGGACATTCTACTTATTTCATTTTCTCAATCAGTGCAAGAAAAGAAAACAATCATCATTTTAACAAGATTAATTCGACCCAAAATAGACATTGTAAGTTTGCTCAAATTCTGTAATAAATTTTGGATCTCTTGAATAACTGGTTGAAAGTTAACTTGCTTAATTTTTTCTAATCCAGGTATAAGTTTGATGAACTAACCCAGGTGAGACCCATTTAAATGGCCATTGCACTTCTAACATATTATTATGGTTTACTCCAATTAATTTTATATCCTGATATTTGAGAAAAGTCATCAGTTAAAGAGCACATTGTCTGTACTGTTATTTGTGGGTTACTAGAGATAAGTAAAATATCGTCAGCATACAGAAGTATTTTATGCTCCTGCAGACATAACATTCTTAATATTTGGGTTGCTGCGTAAAGCTTTAGCCAATGGCTTTAAGACCAACGCAGAAATGAGGGGAGAAAGGGGGCACCCCTGTTTTGTGCCGCTGTGTAGCTCGGATCGTGATGACATTATGCCATTACACAATACTGAGGCTTGGGGTCCAGTGTGTAGTAATTTAACCCATTTAGTAAATACTGACCCAAATCTTCTAAGGGTCTCGAATAAGAAACCCCACTCAACCCTGTCAAAGGCCTTCTCCACGTCCAGGGAGAAGGCCAATATTTATATTAATTTATTTTCTGAGATGTGCAATGTTTGTCGTGGAAATGTCTCAAAAAAAAATAAAAAAATACTTTATGGTCCTAAAAATAGGATTTGTTTTCTTTAATTAAAATAATAATATTTTATTTTATTTTATTTTATTTTATTTTATTTTATTTTATTTTATTTTATTTTATTTTATTTTATTTTATTTTAACCTTCTCATTGCTATATGTTACTGTAACCAATATAAGATGGAATTTGTTTTAAAAGGTAACATTTAAGCTTTTAACCCTTTGCTAAATGGGTTATTAAATGATTGTGGCTAGTCATTTTTTATTATGCAATTTTTTTCCCCTGCCAATTATTATTAATAATAATAATAATTATTATTTATTTATTATAATAATTTTATTTTAATTATTTTATTTGTATTTATTTATTTATTTTATTTGTATTTATTTATTTATTCATTTATTTATTTATTTATTTTTATTTATTTATAATATTTATTTGTTTGTTTGTTTTCAGGCAAACATGTGTAACCCTACATTTGAGGACTTCGTATTGAAATTAATTTTCACCTGCTGAAAAAAACAAAGGTGAGAAAAAACAACTTTTTTGTAACATAACGACGTCTTTACAAGAAATTTGAAAATTTTAAAAATAGTTTAAAATTGAACAGTAACAGAACTGTTGATATACTTGCAGTTTGCCTGCTGGAACTCTTTAATTAAAAGTATTTTTTATATATATATATATATATATTAGTAATATTTTGAAACTGATGATGTTCATAATCCAGGGTCTCATTCAGAAGTTATAGTTTTTTTTAGATGCGAGTGTGTGTGTGTGTGTGTGAGAGAGAGAGAGAGAGAGAGAGAGAGAGAGAGTGTGTGTGTGTGTGTGTGTTTGTGTGTGTGTGTGTTTGTGTGTGTGTGTGTGAGAGAGAGAGAGTCTGTCTGTGTGTGTGTGTGTGAGAGAGAGAGAGAGAGAGAGAGAGAGAGTGTGTGTTTGTTTGTCTGTGTGTGTGTTTGTGTGTGTGTGTGTGTGTGTGTGTGTGTGTGTGTGTGAGAGAGAGAGAGAGAGAGAGAGAGAGAGTGTGTGTGTGTGTGTGTGTGTGTGTGTGTGTCCACAGGGAGGCAGTGCTCTCCTACTCTATGAATATGAGCATCAGCTTAATTTCTGTGTGACTTTAACTAGACAGTAAGTGTGAATGGGATGCTTATCAAATCAATCTCTATGAGGAGCTGAACAGATCTAATGCTCTTTCACAGTTCATGATGATTCTTTGATTATTCAGTGGCTGTTGTGATGAATGAGCTGGTGTTGATGGTGCTGTACATTATCATGCAAAACATGCACTTTACATACATGCCATTGTGCATGTTCAGAAACTGTGCACCGTACGAAAGCAAAAACAATGGTGATACATCATTTGTGTTTGTAGTGATTCATCAGGATCCACAAATTATGGGGTAAACATTTAATGGTGCCTATATCTTTTTAATACTGTGGTTAAAAAAAAGTTTTTTATTTTATTTTATTTTATTTTATTTTATTTTATTTTATTTTATTTTATTTTATTTTATTTTATTTTATTTTATTTTATTTTATTTTAATTAAATGTATTTTATTTTATAAATCAAAACATACTGTATAAACAATATATAACCATCGTTATTTTTAAGTATAGTAAATAATATTAAACTCTTGATAAAGATAAATGTGCGAATGCTTCCCCCATTCATTAAGCCAAGTTTTATTTTATTTTATTTTATTTTATTTTAAATAATCTTACACCATGTTAACAATACATAATATATATATATCATGAACACTTAAACAATGTATAAACATATAAACACCATACAAACAAGCAACCTTTATTTTTGATGTTTTTAAAATATTAATATTAACATTTATATTATTTTTAATAATAGTATTTATCTGTAATAAATACTGTTAAACTCATGAGCATAAAGTCAGTCCAAATTGTTTTATGCATGATTCTTAATTAATTATAAATAAATTCTGAGAGCAGAAAAAAAGTATCTTTTTATTTAGACATTATGTCAAGAAAGGCTGTGCTCATGCAAACCAATGCACTTTATTCACCACAATCGTGGTTTAAATATTTAACGCTGTATATAACTTTTTAATAGTGTTTTGTTTTATTTTATTTTTTTATTTTACTATTTTATTTTAGTTTATTTTTTATTTTTAATCATAAACATATGACATTAGTTTAAATTATTGATTTTTATTTGAATTTGCATTTTTACCATCTCATTGCTATAATCACCATGTTGACCAATATAGAGGTTATTTTTAATGGTGCAGTTAAAAAATGTTATATTGCTAAAATATGAACAATTTAATATATATTGGTAATGCATTTATATATATTTGCACATAAACCACTCTTATGCGGTGCATCAACTTTTAAAATATACTTGTTCATTATGAATTTATGTAACAAATTTTAATAGATCTGAGATCAGAAAAATTATCTTTTCATCTAGACATTATGTCAAAAGAAGACTGGAATCATGCAAACCAAACAAATCAGAAAATGAAGGCCAAACACATTTGAGGATCCTTCCAACCCACTTTATTCAATTAAACACACCAGTGGAACTCACAGTGACTTTTATTTTGCATCTAAAACCAAAGATTAAACACATTTTCAGTGGATGTCAGCATCATTAATTTTAATGATCCACGGATTTGAGTGGAGCCGATGGCACGTGGAAAACCTCTGCTGCCCCATTTTCCCATGCCCTATGCCTCTTTAAAGCTACATCTCAAAGAGGTATATGCATAGGAAAAAGGAACAGTGAGTGGAATCGGCCGGACGGGAGACCTCGAGCAAGAGAGACAGTGAGAAACACATTAGTAAAACATAATTACATGCCCAACATGAGAAAAACATACAGTGAAATTTTCAAAATTAAGCTTGATGCCTTAGAAGAACCAGTAATCAGTTCCTAAAACAACCATTTTATCTTAGTGTGTAAAACATTTCAAAAATCTAAAAAAAACCTTTTCCTAATATAATTACTAATTTTTTAGGGTAATTTAATTTAATTTGTATTTTATTTTATTTTGAGTGTAAATAATTAAATAATAAATTAATACTAATGATAATTATATTAATAATACTATTTTATTTTTATTTTACAATTATAGTGAACTCATGAACAACAAACTTTTGTCTATTTTATTTTATTTTTGATTTGATTTTATTTGATTTTGAGTGTAGTAAATAAATAAATAATAAATGAATAAAACTTTTGATTGATTTATTTTATTTTATTTTACTATAATAGTAAATTCATCAACAACAAACTTTTGTCTATTTTATTTTATTTTATTTTATTTTATTTTATTTTATTTTATTTTATTTTATTTTATTTTATTTTATTTTATTTTATTTTATTTTATTTTATTTTAAATAACCATTATTTTAGAGTGCAATTAAATAAATAAATAAATTAAATAATTAACCCATGAGCAACAAACATTTGACTAATAATACATATATTAGTAATAATGTTTTTTATTTTATTTTATTTTATTTTATTTTATTTTATTTTATTTTATTTTATTTTATTTTATTTTATTTTATTTTATTTTATTTTATAAAACAGAAACCTTTGTGAAATGGAATCATTAATGCCAATGAAAAATCTATTGTTTAAAGTATAATAAATAATAGTAAGCTCATGAGCAATAAACATCTGACAATTAATTTAATTTAATTATAAATCATAAACATATAAGCCTTTAATTACAGATTTTTTTAGTTTGCATTTTAACCATCTTATAAAAATAGACACATGTTGACCAATATAGTTTGTGTTTTACATTTACATTTACATTTAATCATTTAGCAGATGCTTTTATCCAAAGCGACTTACAAATGAGTTTTGAAAGTTTTGCTAGTTAATCCTGTCATAATCAAGCATTTAACTGTCAATCTTTTTAATAGTGCAGTAAAAAGGCTTTATATTACAAAAGCATTATAACATAGTTGTGCATATGCTTCCCCTCTTTCACTGTAATGGTCAAACTAAACACACATGCATGCAAACCCCGCTATAATCCTCAGAAAGCCAATTAATCTGCTCATTCTGAGGTTAAAAAGCAGCAGCATGTCTTACCCGACGCCGCAGCAGGACCGTCTCCTCCTGAAAACTATTCCTCTTGGATTTTATTCCTCAGGAGAGACCTTGAAGATGTTTGAAGAAGACACAGTAACTGAGTCTCGGCCCTCCTCTCCTCCTCCTCCTCCTCTTCCAGCACCTGTAATCTTCAGCTGGGCACAAAAACAACCCATTGTGGAGCGTGTGAGGGATGGCATTGGTTGGCACAGCTGTTGTCTGAAGCAGAGGTTTAGGGACAGAGCGTTCCTGATGGCTCCAGTGTTTCTTATCTATCAGGGTCTCCCAGAGGAGAGGAGCTCCGTCTCCCATGATTCAACACACTCAAGGACCCAGACAAGGCCTGTTGGAGGGGAATGAGGACACACACACACACACACACACACACACACACACACGCACTGAGCGTTCAGGCATGTCAAGGTTAACACCGAGCTCAGTGGAGAAATACGAGCGAGTGTTGGAGTGTTTTGACCCGGGTCTCGGGGTTCATGCATTATAGCTGATGCTTCTCATATAGGATGACTGTAAATGTTCTCCAGTGAGATATTCACTGCTGCTGAGGACACATGCTCACTACAGAGGGACTGGAGTAGTTTTAGTGTGTGAGATGTGCTTTTATCAGGTTAGTCTGACATACAAGCGTTATACGTTATTTCCAGTCAGGAGTGTATGGTGAACATCATGAAAACATGTTCACATCCAGGTTTTACACCAACATCAAAAAAAAAAAAAAAAAAATGCATGATATGAAATATTTATTTATTTATTTGTTTATTCATGCATGCATTTATTTATGCACTTTTGCATGTATTTCTCCATTATTTATTTAGTCATTATGTATTTATATTATATTATTTTTATATGTATTTATAACCACTACTGTGTTTTTTGTCATTACTCTCATGAGATTCTCATTGCTATAATGAGTTTACTACAATTTATGCATTTATTTATGCATTATTCATTAATTCATTTATACATGAAGAGATGTTTTAGTGTTTCTGTAAGGAGTTTTTTTTTGTTAACAAGGGTTTTTTTTAATTATAAAAAATACAGTAAAAATAGTGAAATATTATTACAATTTAAAATAACTGTTTTCTATGTGAATCTCTGTTAAACTGTAATTTATTTCTGTGATGTGCAGCTGTATTTTCAGCATCATTACTCCAGTCTTCAGTGTCACATGATCTTCAGAAATCATTCTAATATGATGATTTGCTGCTCAAGAAACATTTCTGATTATTATCAATGTTGAACACAGTTGTGATGTATTTTATTTTTCAGGATTCACAGATGAATAGAAAGTTCAAAAGAACAGCTTTATTTGAAATAGAAATCTTTTGTAACATTATAAATGTGGTTCCAGCAAACCCATCGTTTCATCACAATTTCACCATCCAGTTAGGCACATCAACCATAACTCCTTCAAAAACAGCCAGAAACCTTGGAGTTATGATTGATGATCAGCTAACTTTCTCAGACCACATTGCTAAAACTGTCCGGTCCTGCAGATTTGGTTTATTCAACATCAAGAAGATCAGGCCCTTTCTTTGAACATGCTGCACAACTCCTTGTTCAAGCTCTTGTTCTGTCCAGGCTGGACTATTACAATGCTCTCTTGGCAGGTCTTCCAGCCAGTTCTATCAAACCTTTACAATTAATCCAGAAGCTGGCGGCAGCAAGATTAATTTTTAATGAGCGAAAAGAATGAGCGTCACACCTCTGTTTATCAATTCACACTGGCTACCAATAGCTGCTTTCGCATAAAATTCAAGGCATTGATGTTTTGCATACAAAACCACCACTGGCTCTGCACCCCTTTACCTAAATTCATTACTTCAGACTTATGTGCCCTCTAGAAACTGCGTTCTGCAAGTGAAGCATAAACGATTGTTCATCCAAAAGAAGCACAAAGTCACTTTTACGGACTTTTAAATTAAATGTTCCCTCCTGGTGGGAATGACCTGCCCAACTCAATCCCGAGCAGCTGAGTCCTTAGCCATCTTCAAGAATCGGCTTAAAACACATCTCTTCCATCTTTATTTGACCCTCTAACTTTAGCACTCACTATTCTAATTCTATTCTTAAAAAAATAAATAAAAAATAATAATAAATAAATAAAAAATCTAACTAGCTTTCTAATCTTTTTTGTATTCTATCTTTTTTCTTTTCATTTATTATACAATTAACAAAAGCAGAAAAAAGACTAACAACACTAGCTTGCTCTATTCTTTTCTATTCTATCTGTTTTTCTTTTTATTTATTATATTATTTTAAAGCCCTTGCTACATATACTGTGTTTAGATAACTGAGACTTGTTATAGCACTTTATATCATTGCTCTTTTTGTTGTTTTGATTAGTTAATACCGAGCGTAGCAGGGGAATATCTGTTTTTTTTGCAGCTTTGCAATAAATACTGCCGTCTGAAGTCGACATCCACAAGCAGCAAAGCACTTCACACTCCTCCATCATTAAACTCTTTAAACTGTGTGTCCGGAAAGATCCCTTTCACTGATTTTAACTTTTATCCCACTTTACTTCTGTTCTTTAGTCGCTCCGAGGTTTCTATTATATTTATACATTAAATAAATGTTAATATATATATATATTATGCATGTATTTTGGGGCAAAAAAAGTAAACATATTTATATTCTCCAAAATAAATTTTATTTTCCTTCTTTGAAGAATATTTTATATATTTCAGCACTGAGCGGGCTTGGATTTCTTTTTTTATATTTCTTTTTTAATTTTTATTTTGAAAATATAATTTTTTTAAACTGTGCTGTTTTTTTTTAGCATATATTCTACATATATAAAGTTTTGCCCCAAATTTATTTTATGATTGGAAATTGTTGTTTTTTTTCTTGCTTAATTAAGTTTTTTTTTTTATATAGCTCAACATTTGAAATTATGTAGTTTCTTAAACTGTGCTATTTATTTAGCATATAGTATGCATGTATTTTGGACAGAAAAAAAATGTAAATATATTTATTCTCCAAAATACATTTTTATTTTTTTTTATTTTTTTTTTCTCGCTATTTCTTGCACACTGAAGTATGTTTTATAGTATATTTCACTTTTTTTTCTTTTTTTTTTTTTAATAGTAAAACATTTATTTATGTAAATATGTTTGTTTTTTCCAAAATATATTTTAAAATTGACCCAAAATACATTTTAAGATTTAAAATATTTAATTATCTTGACACAAATTGTATAATATATAATGCCATTTGAATGGTTAAATAAATATATTTTTTTCTTAAGCCGTCCTGTTTATTTAGTGCATATTATACAAATATTTTGGCCAGATTTTTTATTTATTTTTTTAATAATGTGGAGCTCATCTGATCACTTGATGAGAAATAATTCATATCATTTTTTTTTTTTTTTATATCACTCCACAGTTTTTTCTTCTCACAAAAATGCAATCCATTCTCATCAGTTATGTCCTGCATTCATGCAGTCACATTGAGCTTATGGTTGTGATAATGTCTGTGTGTTTGTCATTACAGACAGGAGCCGAGCAGGACTGGACTCTGTTTATTCTGACCCGTGATTATCTCAAGGCCGTGTTCCTGTCAGGCCTTCTTCAGCTGCTGAAAACATGTTTTGGAAGCCCTCAGTCGTCAATGAGATGTTTGTTCAGTGAAATGTGCTTGATTGAT